>NW_008706746.1:7639985-7640480 GCF_000327385.1 Lottia gigantea
AGTTGAAGTTTTATATGAATATATTTTGTTAGTATTTTCTAACATGCAATCAAATGACTTTATGGACTTGTATTAAAAGAAATTCTGAGCCACCATATGATATATGATACGAGTATGGTATGATATTTTATATAAATATTTTCTAAGTATTTGTATACGTTATATTGAGCTAACAAACGCAAGAAACACTAGACCGTCTTAGTCTAGTAGAGGAGAAATGGGATTAAAGAATGATAATATGATTATTTTATGTTAATGTTATGAGTAATAAAATACAGTAAGTAATATAAACAACATTGGATGAGTCAGATATTTACATAAAAATATAACAATTTAAAACACTGTATAACTTAAGCTCTATTCACAACATCTCCCATTCAACAGGTTTTCAAATAGGAACACTGATCACTTTGCATCACTNATATGTATTGGAGACACTGATAGCATCAATTTGCACCATTCCAATCAAACGTCTGTTGTTTCTGCAATTCCACT
>NW_008706746.1:7640530-7804639 GCF_000327385.1 Lottia gigantea
TCTCCAATACATATAATTTTTTTCAGAAACCGACTTAACAATCCCTTTAAAATCAAAATGGAATACCGAAACAAACATGGAAGCTGTTTCATGTGTTTACAAGAAATATTTTAGAGAATCATAACTCCAGTTTTAAAGATCGTCTATTGGTAGTGGAGGTGAGCGGCTAAATAGGGGTCACAAAAATCCTTTCCCAATTTTAATTGATAAGAAACATAGGGGGTAAAGCACGACGAGCTTTCCTCCACCCAAGTCAGTATATCTGTATACTTAGAATTGAATACTATGTAATGATAACACATACACAAGGCGCGTCTCACTTGATATGAACAAATTACATTGCCAAAAAGACATAACAACCTTTCAGACCAATTTCCACATGCAGCACAAAGGGAGATCACTTTTACACCGGTTGTCAAATATCACAATGGTAGAAAGCCAAATCAGCTACCTTTTTCTCCATAGTACATTGTCAGGCCAAGCTGACGAGTTTTGAACATCTAAAAATTCATCTTTGTCATCATTTTTATAAGGAAGAAAACCGTTCTTAATTAAATATGCCACCAAATTTTTCCCATTGCCACTCCACCGTAAATTAGTCCATTCCATCATAATGTATCTCACATCAAACTCGCGTAGGAATATTGATGCTTTACGTAAAGCTAGATATTCCCAACCCTCAATGTCCATTTTAAGGAATGTGGGACGAAAGGATCCCAATTGCACTAAATCGTCCATTGTTACAGCTTGCACTAAAGTCCTGTCTTGTCTTAATACGCTAGTGTTATCCAAGGTGCTCTTCTTACTTTCCTTTTTCGCAATTTTAGGGTTGATATTTTGGGGGTTGTCTTTTCTGATCTTTAGACTGGCGGCGGGATTTTTAAAATTATGATTATTGATTGGTTTGATTGTTGGTTTTGATCCTATTGGTTTCCCTGGTAACAGATTGTTTTTGTTGTGACCGTTGGTGTTAAAAGGTTTAAGAATTTTTGGGAGATTTGGTTTGGTAGTTATCTTCAATGCAACTTTGTTTCCTTGGTGAGATTTATGGGCAATAGGTTTCATATGTTGATTTTGAGGTCCATTCTGCAAGTTTGGAATTTTGAATTGAAAGCTTTTATGTGGATCTTTATTATTCCCACTGCGTTTTTGTGGCTGAAGTACGGATTTTTTTACTTTTTGTTTATTTCTCGATTTGTTCACCAATCTTTTGTATCGTTTTACTCTTTTGTGAGGTTTTAAAGGATCGGGTAGGCGGTTCACGTGGGTACCACCAATATTGCCTAATCTTAGATCAATTATCACCTTTTCTGGATGGTCAGATATGGCATTATGTACAAGGGTCACTTTATCTTGATATTGACCTAGCACAATAGATTTTTGTAGGAGTTGAAGATTTGATTCAAGTGGGTCAACTGCTATCACCCTGCGTCCCATTTTACTAGCAAAAAGAGTATAAATTCCAATATTACATCCTATATCCACAACTTGCATGTTTTTGTTCTGATTCAGTATCATCCCCATTATCTCGAGCTGTTTTTTCTCCCACGTGCTGTGATCTATGACGTGCGATGACACCATAGTGTCTAACTTCTTTCCGTAAACACATATCGCTACATCAGAACCACCCACTTTCAGACGAGCTTTACATGTATGATTGAACCGTATACTATTCAACTTTGTGTACTTCGTTGGCTTGAAAGATGTCTTTGGTTTCGGAGTCAAAATGATTAATCCGGGGTCTCGTCTTAATTGCACATCCGGGTCTACATAATCCAATGGTCTGACTTTATACACATTAGGATTGGGTTTGTTTTCTCGTGGGAAGTATATGATTAGTCCGATCACTGCGATACACACTATAATGAATTTTACGAAACGTTTCGGACTACATTTAAATATTGACTTCATCTTGGTATTGCTGAAATGATAAAAAAAAACATGTTAAGTGAGAAATATGTAAACAGGGAATTATACGATTTGAGCTCAATTATAGTAAAGTACACCAATATGCACTTAAGGTCATTAACCAGAGCGCAAACGTTGTATTTACTCTACAGGCGGTGGCGCACACACTCCCCGCCCGAAAAAAAGGCTGACCCCACTCCAAATGTCAAATTTTTTATCATTTTATATAGAGAAAAAATTGCCTGTGGCACCACTGAAAAATTGGTTTGTCCCTGTCCGCCCCTTAATGTTTCCTCAAAACACCATCTGTTGAAAGCGATGCAAGGCATACCCATTTTTCTAGACGTAATTCTTATTAGCGATCTAGCTTAACTTGGCATCCCTTTACGGAAAGACCATACTGCTACTGCTACGGCTAAAAATTGGTAAATTTACCTAAAACTTACGAAGAGTTGTTACGAAATGTATCACAAGTAGCTTAATCCAATATAAACTAAATTAAAGGCATGGCGAATTGAATTTTCAGGTCACTACATTGAGTATTAAGGCGTAGGCTTTTTCCAAATCAAAAGATTGAACCATGCATGGCAAGTATGTAACAGTGTAAACTATGGCAGTATTTAAAGTATTGAGAATAACGCCAATGTATATGATATTGAAATATCTATATATAGCCTGATATAAGTTTTTTCTATTCACAGTTTTAAATAGATATTTATGTTGGAAATCATCCTTGAATGTTGTGAATATTTCTAAGTTAGGTTGTATGAGTAAAAAATTGAAACAAATTCATTCAAAATATAGATAAATGTCTTGCTTAATCTTTTCTAGATTTTTGCTATCTATTTATTGTAAAATATTGGAAATAGAAACATCCCACAAGTTGTCGTGTATATCATATCTAATTTTGTTGTCAGGAAATTCGAATTTGTAACTGCTATTTTATACCTACAGTGTTATATTCTAACAATATCATACTAGATAACGTACGCACTGAATGAATGATTAGACGGACCGATAGATGAATGAATGAATGAAACGTGAAGAAATTTGATACACACTTTCTAGTAAACAGAAAAATAACACGTTTTAGTTAGCCCACGTTTAGTTACAGCATTGTTAATATACATGTATATACTTTTCTACATTCTTCTATATCATTCATATTTATGATAAAAAAAATAATATTGTGTCTTGACCTTTACATATCATACCTTTTATTAGACCAAGTCGTTTGAGTGATAAATACAGGTTTCTCCAACAAGTCCAAGTTGACGATTGAACTCATAATAACTTTTACAGGATTTAAAAAATTGCTCATATCATTATATACATCAATATCAGACTCAATTGACTCAAATAGCTGTCGTAGCCAGGGCGTAAAACATAAATCATTTAACATAGACTTAAATATATCTACTGAGGATTATGTACATATGTATAAATATAGTTATAAGGTGAGAAAGGCCCGTGATCTCAGAGGTCAATACTGAGGTCACTAATCGGTACTCCATCTTTAAACTTCCGTTTTAATTATATTACATGGTGCAGAGAACGAAAAAAGGACGTAAAACTCTTTGGATTTATAAAATTAGCTTATTCTGGTAACAAACTCTATTGTTGTATCAACCTGAATTGTGGTAATAACCTCTATTGTAGTATTAACCTCTATTGTGGTATCAGCCTCTATTGTGGTATCAACCCATATTGTGGTATCAGCTTCTATTGTGGTATCAACCCCTATTGTGGTATCAGCCTCTATTGTAGTATCAACCTCTATTGTGGTATCAGCTTCTATTGTGGTATCAATCTCTATTGTAGTAAGAGCCTCTATTGTGGTAACAACCTCTTTTGTGGTAACTCCTCTATTGTAGTAACAACCTCCATTGTAGCAACAACCCCTATTGTGGTATCAACCTCTATTGTAGTAACAACCTCTATTGTAGTAACAACCTATATTTTGGCAACCTTATTGTGTTATTGTAGTAACAGCCCCTATTGTGATATCAACCTCTATTGTAGCAACAACCCCTATTGTGATATCAACCTCTATTGTAGCAACAACCCCTATTGTGGTAACAACCTCTATTGTAGTAACAACCACTATTGTGGTAACAACCTCTATTGTAGCAACAACGTCTATTGTGGTAACAACCTCTATTGTAGCAACAACCTCTATTGTGGTAACAACCTCTATTGTAGTAACAACCTCTATTGAAGTAACAACCTCTATTGTGGTAACACCCTCTATTGTAGTAACAGCCCCTATTGTGGTAACAACCTCTATTGTAGTAACAGCCCCTATTGTGGTAACAACCTCTATTGTGGTAACAACATCTATTATAGCAACAACCTCTATTGTTGTAACAACCTCTATTGTAGCAACAACCTCTATCGCGGTAACAACCTCTATTGTAGCAACAACCTCTATTGTAGCAACAACCTCTATTGTAGTAACAACCTCTATTGTGGTAACAACCTCTATTGTAGTAACAACCTCTATTGTAGTAACAACCTCTATTGTGGTAACAACCTCTATTGTAGTAACAGTCCCTATTGTGGTAACAACCTCTATTGTAGCAACAACCTCTATTGTGGTAACAGCCCCTTTTGTGGTAACAACACCTATTGTGGTAACAATCTATATTGTAGTAACAGCCCCTATTGTGGTAACAACCTCTATTGTAGCAACAACCTCTATTGTGGTAACAGCCCCTATTATGGTATCAACCTCTATTGTGGTAACAACACCTATTGTGGTAACAACCTCTATTGTAGTAACAACTCCTATTGTAGTAACAATCTCTACTGTAGTAACAGCCCCTATTGTGGTAACACCCTCTATTGTAGTAACAACCTCTATTGTAGTAACAACTCCTATTGTAGTAACAATCTCTATTTTGGCAACCTTAGTTTTATAGCAGCCCCTTATTGTGGTAATAACTCCTATTGGTAAATAGGTATAATGTGGCAACACTAACTATTTTGATACTAACCCCTTATTTTGGTAAATTGATACATTTCATATGTACATGTACAGTACCTATAGTATATTGGTAATAGTTTATAATCCATAAAGTCGTATATTATAGAATATTATGAACCTTATACCTCACCTGTACTCGCTTTCGTGTAAAATATATTAAGTCTATATACATATCGTTTTCTTTATTCTTTTAACCCGGTGTACTATACACATATCATTCAAAAGCCGTGTGTCTATATCGTTCATCAACCATCATCAAAATAAACACGCAGACATATTATATGATATACGAAATAGCCCGTAATAAATCGGAATTGTATTAGAGTTCACAGCAAGATCTACAAATGTCCAAAAATAAGAGAAAACCTACCATACAGTCCGTATTTACATTTAGTTTTCTATATACATGTACATCATGGTGACCTTCACATTTTACAAAATAAACAAAGAGATTCAAGGCCTGTCTTACGTGAGTATACGAAACCTATAAATAACATATTCATATCATGCTCTAAGGAAGACAGGCAACGCTATGCAGTGTGCAGTGAGGGAGTTTTGCCATGACAACGTAACATTCTTACCAGAATCCCTACTGTCGATCTAACTGTCCAACTATACTGTATCGCCGGCGAAACGGAGGCAGTTATCCAAAGTTAGTTTCTCACCTGGGATTTGATCGAGTCCCAGATCTTGCATGCATCTGACTCACTGTATCACCAACCCCCCCGAAATATTACGTGAGAACACAGAGAAAAAAAAATGTAGACAAAAAACAAAGTTGTCGGTCCATACATTTTTAATTGAAACCATACCCAGATTACATTAAAGATATGGTTTGTGGTGTTATATTTGTTTATTAAGAGTAAAATTATCTCACTGATGAAGAGGTGGATTAAAATATTTCACGAACGAGGATTAGCAATTTCTACTATTAAAATTCCACGTGACGTTGCTCTTTGCTCTTGGCTCGACCAGTGTCTCCCTTTGACGAGAGTCGAAAAAGAACGAAAAAGTCTACACGTACGAACATCTAACAATTATCTCAGCGCTGCAATATTGTAATATATATCACTAAATTATCTCACCTTACTTACACTATACCTGCTGACGGTGTGAACATCTCATTGAAAGTTAAAAGTAATAAATATTCTAGAAGTAATCTACTGATAATAATTGTCTTATTTATCACCTTAGTTTGGAAGGAAATTGTAAAACGAGAAGTGAATTTGGACTGATTCGGCGATTAGAAGAACAAAAGATCGTAATTAAACCTTTACCTACATTATTGGTCTAGGAAGGTATATGACTGATATCTTTTTAAATCGCCTGAAGGGTTGTATTGTTAAATACCCGATCGCGAGTCAACTTAAATGATTTAAAGCTAATTGTACCCTAAAGCGATTAACATGCATTGTCTTCATGTTTACTGTATAATTCTATAATCCCCCACTAACTTCCTGGGTTAGCTAAGAGTCAGCAAAGTATTGAACCAACATTTGCCAATTTTTTTTTTAAACAATATTTCTGTATTGTGGATTTAGTGGTACAATGTACTTTATATATGCGATAAAGAAAAAAGGATAATGCTTATTCGAATCTGCCTCGCTGAGTAAGATACATACATACACAAATATATTTCATAAGGTACATAAGTTACTACATGTAGATCAAAGTCCTTCTTTATTATATTAAGAGATTGTGGTAATAGATTGAAGAGAGTGATTTATCCATTTAAAAATGTTATCCTTAAAGTCTTTTACCTAGCTTGGTCATTCGTGTGCATCTTTGAACGATTCAGGATAGCTATTGGGCCTATTTTATGACTGATACATTGCAGTTAGGATAGTTGTACAGTTACATTACCTTAATGTTATCCATATATTTGCATTTTCTTACATATTAACTTCATATTTCCCGTTTCTCCTCTTGACTAAAAAGTTAACCCTTGGCGACATGCAGTAAATAAGGTCACAAGTATTATTGTTATTCAAAATCATGGTAAATGACGTCGTTTTAAGAATTTTCGTTTCGCGTGACCAGCTATGTGAAACGAATGAATGAAAAATATTTGTCAAACGAAATAAGCCATTCAAAACATTTACAAAAGCTGCTCGGTTTTTTATGTTGCAGACATTTGTATCTGTATCTTTGTAACTATCATATCCTGGAAAATGAATTAAAATAAGCCTAGTTTGTTTTCACACCCCCACTTCAAATTGTAATTGACAACTGAATAAAAGTATTGCATTAAAAACAACTTTCATACACATCTTGTCTCACTCAAATATATATAATAACAAAATAAAAATAATAATGAGTTTGCAGGTAGCAATGTCGAGTCGGTCAAACTAATGTTAACTCAGAAGAACTTTAGGCATTCCAATTACTAACTTCCGAGGCACATTAAAATTTAAACTTAGCCTAGAAGCAGATAGCGTGGTACGAAACCACCGTCTTAAAATTCATTAAGTACATTAACAATAGAACATATGAGTATAAAAAAACGTAACAAATAAAAAATACATACGAGAAATCCATGTTAGTCTGTTTTATAGCCTGCGTCAAATATTTCCCTTCACTTGTCTTCGTTTAGTTACCCGTCTCTACTTTATTTTGTGATGTGAGACAACACTTGTGTTCTTTAATATCCCGTGTTGAAACACGCTAAAAGGATTACGCTCATTTGGTGCATTTCAATGCATGGCAACCTATGTTTTGTTCGATAACAATACACATCATTTAGTCCAATTATCACTTGAATCGAACGCGTCTCATATATCGATTGCGTTGCTAAGTATACCAAGGGACATAACCTCCAGAAACAGATGTGCTTTAAATGTATGTTATTATCGAGTAAAAGAATGTTAAATAAAAGTCCGAATCGATTTTAGTTTAACAGATGTTTAAGGGAAAAACTAATAAAATATCTGTTTCTGTTGACACTATGTCAGAAAGAAAAGGAGTAACTTGCTGGCTGAGCAGAATGCGTTATTCTCCACTGCAATGTACAGAATATATCAGAACCATCTGAAGAGGTCCAGTTACAAACAGATCTAGCCACCTTTGTCCGAAATCAATAGCTCACAGCTGACCATAATACCTACATCATTTGTATCGTATATGAATCTTTTTACCCCCGATAAACAAATAACAAAATATAGTGGCCTACGAAATTGATTAATAAAATTGAACGTCACCAAAGATGGCGAAAGATTTAACAGTTCAAGAAAACGGCCACGGATTCTAACGGAAATAATGCTTAGAGAGAGGATTATTGCTTGCATACTGTGAGACAATTAGGGATTTTAGTTATTCAGGAGATTCATTCATGCTCTGATTCTATGGAAGCTATCAATATGCGCCGTAGTAAATTTAGAAAAGTCTGTTTTATGTTGTTTTTAGTCTTGGCAATATTCGGTGGATATTATGCTTATCAAACGAGGATAAAGAAATTGTATGAAAAATATTCAAGATTAATGCAACAAGAGAACGAGCGGGAAAAACTTGCTCTTCAGAAAATAGAATCTCAAAGGAAAAAACAAGAACAGCAACCAGTGCAGCAAGAGGATGGAGTCCAACGAAAGTTTGTGAACGGAGTAGAATTCGTCATCGACCAGCATCACGAGGATCCATCAGATGTTGACAACAACCCAAAACCAGAAATGCCTCAACCACCTGTGCAAGATGCACAGGAACAGGACACTCAAGTGGACCACAAAGAACCCCCTAAACAACCCACAGTAGTTAAAGATGACGATGTCGATGATAACGGTAAAGATATCCCTGACGATGCTGATTTACCTTTGGATCCTCATGAGCATCATGGTCACCAACATTGGCATGAAGTGAAGCGACTAGGTGTAGACGGGGATAGAAAGATAGAGAGGGAAGTGATCAATGGTGTCGAGTTTATCGTCAATCACAATGGAGAAGATGTACCTGAGAAGAAAAGTCCGATTGATTCGCTCGTCAAGCAAGTCGAGAAGGATGAAGGACCGCTGAAGGATATCGGAGGTGCTGGTCCCGCAAATGATGAATCATTGGCTAAAATTCATGGTTTGATGAACGAATATAGAAAAAGAATTCAGGTCGATCAACCAGGAGGTGTCATTAAAGAGCCGGTAAACGCCCAGATAGCACGGCCTGTCAATCAAATACAGCAAGACGAAAAACAGGTGGCACAAGCTCCACCTCAAGTACAGCAAGACGAAAAACGGGTGGCACAAGCTCCACCTCAAGTACAACAAGACGAAAAACGGGTGTCACAAGCTCCACTCCAAGTACAACAAGCAGAATGTAAGTTTCACTTTTCATTATCTTACTCTACCGAAGGTTCTGGTTTCAAAACTTTCTGAACTCTTCGTACACCCCCCGCCCCCTCTACCGTCCTCCCTGGTCCTCTCGTTCTCTCGTCCTAACCATTAAAAACTCATTTTCTAAACAGAATTCTAGACTTCTTTTCATATATACATTAGTCATATTAATAGTTGTAAATACTGAACATGATATAGTCTTCACACAAGTATGCCAATTTTAATCTTATTGCATTCGTGTCTCTTTACAGTGAATGACGCAGGAGCTAAAATAGCACAAAAAGAAAGCTTAATGCAAAGACTTGGGATACAAGAACCTCTTGATGATAGTAAAATCATGAAGATAATTGTCTCTGGTAAGGTTTCAGAGGACGATGCTAAAGCGTTGATGCAATACCATTCAAACAACCTTGCTGCCAAAGCAGATGATGCAGAGGCAAACCCTGACACAGGAAACTCTGGTGGGGAACCACAGAAGAAACCCAAGAAAGATGCACCACTGAACTCTTTAAAAGTTTATGATTTGAGTGAAGAGGCGGATTTAACATTTGACTGTGTGAAATTGAAACTGCTGAATAACGACACCAAAATATGTGTTAATGATCCTAAAATAGATAAGCCCATTTCAGCGTCATTGGTTGAAAAGGGTACATGGGAGTCACAAAATCTTCAAGAGTTTCAAAGAGCTTTGGTAGCTTGCCCACAATGCGGAGTTCTCGACTTGGGTTCTAATTTGGGAGTGTATTCCTTAACAGCGGCACACTACGGGCGACAAGTACTCGCCGTGGAACCTTTGTTAGAAAACATTAGACCGTTTCATAAGTCTGTCCAGATAAATGACTTTAATGAACAGATTGTATTGTTGAGGAATGCTGTGTCGGATAGACATGGGTATATGGAGGTGAAGTACCCCGTGCCACCTAATAATCTGGGGGCAGTGTATGCGGAACACGTCGATTATAAGATGGCGATGAAGGATAATATAGGCACTAATATAGTTAGAGCTATTACACTCGAGGACCTCAAATTCGTTGTTGACTTTAAATCAGTTATTTTAAAAATAGATCTTCAGGGTATGGAACATTCGGTGTTTAAAAACAGTATGGGATTCTTCGACCAGCGAGATGTTCCTTATATCTTCATGCACTGGCAGTATGACGAATATAAGCAAGCTACACTTGAGACTGCTGATTTCCTGGTCCGAAAAGGATATCAACCTAAAATAACTATTAATGGTAATAGCGTTGGTGTGAGTGCTTTAACTCGGGATCAACATCTGCTTATCTGGGTGAAACAATACGCTCAACCAGAACAACAGGAGTGATTTTTAAGTGTTTAAATGGATTGGAAAGGGACCATTTAAGTGTATGGGGATCAGATAAAGCACAATTTACTACCCGACGGCTGCAATTTCAGAAACACGTTACAACGTTATGACGTCCGGAATACTGTTCATTCGATAGATGCTACTATTTCCCCGACACTCAGGTCTCTTTCCAACCCTTTTGAAAGTGTTTCATCTCATCTCCTAAGGACATCCATAACAGAGATCGTAAGCTAACAGTGCAATAATTACCCTTTTCGTCCTCTTAAATACTCTGTTTTCTAGATGTGAATAACATAAAAGTTATGATTTTTTTTGAAAAAAATGATGTAGCTTTGCCGATAGGATTTAATTTCAGCTTAGCATTCAATTTATTGTAGTGTTTAGGTTATTGTAGAATATCCAGGCGTCAGATATATTCTATGAACTGTGATTAGCCGAAAATTGAATTAGATTTCTTCCAGATTCCACCTGTGTTACTAGAGATACACTTTGATTATGATATAATCCATAGAATTAATCCATCATCTTATTATATCCATCATAGATTATAATCTTCATAATCCTGGCTAAATGATTTAAGATTCATTTTTGACCCATGGGAAAGCTTTAAATTGAAATGTTTATAGAAAAAAGTTTTAGTCTTTGAGGGAAGGTGTTGGTACATATCTTTAGAATAATGTAAATATAATTAATTAAACAATTGAATAAAATAAATGTGTTAATGTTTTGCATTCATTAATTAAAAAAAGGTCATCAATGACATCTGAATAAAGTATTGAACCTGAATCACATGGTGACTAAACTTCCGCTTAGTGCTGATTGTATATAATCACGAACCCAAGGCTCTGTTTTCATCATCTTATTCAAAAATTTCCACACAGAAATATCTCGTGACTTAGTTTGTGATAGGATGACGGACTTTTTCCACAACGGCTCTCTGTTCCAATACATGTCGTGGTGGTGACCCGGGGGGCCTCTCCCAAGAAAATGTGGGAAGCTTGGAAGTACATCTTACGCGATTTTGGAGGTGGGAGTGAATTTTTTTCATTTTTCTCTTGGGAGGCGGAGTTGCATGGTTCCAAAATTACCGCCTCAATACGGCACTGATTTTGCATTCCATAGTTGCTGCTGTAGGAAGGTATAGTTGTGGTTTATATATACATAATATAGAAATGAGAATATATGGCTTTCGTGATAATTCCTGCTATTCCTGTCACTGTCTTTTATCACTCCAGTTTCTTTGATTTCCGGAAAATATCAGCTTGATTGGGTCTGGATGTCAGTAGATATAAGGCTTGTTCATCCAGGAACTGGGGCCAGAATATGCATCTGAAATCAGAAAGAGCCAAGAGAGTTCATTTAATCAACTTACAGACTGCATTCCTTAGGCTTTCTAGCTATAGTTTTAGCATCATATGTTCAGCCATTTAGGTAGTGTTGCTTATATGATGTGGGGAAGATTTTAAAGCATGTTTTCTATCCATTTGTCTTGGGAATAATCCCGGTCCACAGGTAAAGCATCAAGTTCTTGCTTACACAGACACATTATAATGTAAAACAGACCTGTTCGTTAACTGATTTTAAGTTCAAACCACAGAATGGTCTACTGTTTAGTGCTGCAGAAATTCTCAATTGTGACTCCATTAATATTAAGAAGTATATGAAGATAATATTCTGATAAAAAAAAAACACTCAAAAACTTACTCGTGATCTGCGTTTTCCAAATTGAGAAACATTTTAGTGTTCAAGTTGACATGAAATTCAACAGCATCATAACGTCCGGACGATCCGCTGGAAGAAAAGCTTATATATAGTTATTCCCCCTTTTTGATATACCGTCGATCGATCTTCAGTCCGTTTTGACCGCTATTGATGCAAGTCGGCAGGGATTACAAAGACAAGATGTTTTTCAAATAAAGGGAGACAAAATTGACCCTTAAATTGAGTTTTCTAATGCTTGGCGCTGTGAGTTCGAAGGCATCTACTCGCATCTACACGATTCATAAAAGTGTCACTGTCAATAAGAATAAGGATAAGGACATCATGTTTGATTTCATACAACTTACCCAGTTGTATTGGTATCGATTTGTTGGTACCAGTTTCTATAAGCAGTTTTAGCACCCATTTCCGTTATAAATCCTTTATTATCTTTATCGAATGTTCTGAATAAAGATTTGGCTTTTAAAACTTCCTTCTCTGTTAACAGTTCTACTAATTCATCCTGTAATTCGAGAAGGGTTGTAGTCCTGTCGATAAGAGGTAAGGCGAAAGGGCTGAATGCATTGGCTGTGGTATAAAAGTTTTCTTGCATTGAGAAGGATTCGAACCCATGGCACCCAATAGCATAGACGACAATCCAACACAGCTTTAGAGGGCACAGGCAACAGCAAAATCGTTTTATATTTTTTTGAAAAAAGTTGACAGAAAAAAGACTGAGGACTAAGGAGGATGATCGTTTTCATCAGATGTAATTTGTATATATATAATTCACTGAATCCATTTCACAGATTTGGACATGTATATAAATCTGAGTCTTGAAATGATGTAAAGAAAGTTACCTTTGGCCTCATCATTAAAATCTTTTGAGCTTCATGATTTATAAATTCCCACCAATCAAGAGAA
Source organism: Lottia gigantea (assembly GCF_000327385.1). Taxonomy (NCBI): domain Eukaryota; kingdom Metazoa; phylum Mollusca; class Gastropoda; family Lottiidae; genus Lottia; species Lottia gigantea. The sequence goes on from NW_008706746.1 coordinate 7,653,687, forward strand.
CCATTACTATCAATATCAGCCAATCGAAAGTCGAGTTTATACCTCTGCATATCAAAGTCATCTGGTTGTTTCCACTCTCTGTCCGAGTGCTCTGTTGCTCTACTCAGCACGTACTCACTCAATGATATGACCGAATCTGAAAACATTGTCCTAGCAGTCGATCATCGACACACATTTCATTTGTTAGACGAAGGAAATAAATTCATTATTGGATTATGAGCAATATTTCAGGGGGAAAAATCTGACCAGACGCGGGGAACTAGGTACTATGCTTCCAAAACGAGTTTAGGATATTAATATGGGTGAACTGGACTGAAAATTTCGAGTTCAGATAAATCAAAGGCGGAATCAAAGTGAATCTTCAGAACAAAACAAAAATGATTACCTTGGTTTCTGTCAAATCTCTCAAATTTTGTGCCCAAATCTTCCATTTCTTCATCTGTTAACAGCAACCCAAGATTTCCCTACAGATAAAACATGATTGTCATGTTAATTTTTAGCCAATATACCTTGACCAAGTGAAGGACCAGATGGAGAAAGCCAGCATAGACCTAATTCAAATCGTAATGTTAACAATATCCCAAATTCGACAAAAATAATGCAACGAGTCCATTAGAAATGATTGGTCATTTACAAGGATGAGCAGACTAATTGTCTTCACTGTCTTCACACCTCCTTATATCTCTCTTTTATTGGTATGAGGAGAAAAACTAGCAATGACCCTGGACCCTCTTTCTGTGCTTTTCCTCCTGGCGTACGACTTTTATATTACAGAGAATAAATAAACCAAGTATTAACGATCCGTACAGAAAAACGAATAACGAAATCCGAGAAACTTTTCAAATGAGGAAGTATATCAATCAGTAGTGAGTAAGAATTTCATGAAAAGTGGAATCATGTGTATAGAAGAATCAGAATACCCTACTGTCTGGCGCCACACCCATCATAGTCAAGAGAGGGAACTGATCTCAATAATTATTATATTATAAGGAAAAATGTAGCTAACACCAGAATCCACGAGGAAGCATGAGATAAGTGAGCACAATACTTACACAGATATAGCAGCTCCAGCCAGTGTTCGTTTTAGCTCTAGCACAGAGTTCTTTATCAATCACCCTACACTCTCCAGACTTATTTAAACATTGTTTATGAAATATCCTCGTACATACTCGACATGGGTACCCCAATTCAAATTCTATGGGTTGATTACATAGAAAACATTTAGTGTCTGATTCAAACTGCAACGCAAAAGTATTGGTTAGTTAACTGTGGCTTGTAATGAATATATAATACATTATCTCCCTTTAGTACCTAATAATATAATACAATCAGGTCATAGAATCCCTCATCTTATTGATCAATATAGTTTTCTAAATGAAACACATTTGTTAAGATTTAAATAATATATAATATATAGTTAAAGAAGATCAATAACAACGTTAAACATAGTTAATATTTACTGCCAACATGTTACAATTCCATTTTTTCATCTTTAACGTTGTCATTGATCTACTTTTATATTTTATATTTTTCAGACCTCTTATTGGAAATAAAACATGCCACATGCAAGTTTAACCAAAGAATTTCCTAATGGCCATGACTCATCAAGCTCTGGAAATAAAAGTTGTATACATAATTGGATAACTGACAATGTAATAGAAAAGTCTTACAGCGGCCCAAAACGGTTTATCTGAATTTCTGGTGACTCTTCCGAAATCTGGAACTTGAGTGGACTTTCTTCTGAATCTAACAGCATCGTCGTCTTCTGAGTAAATTTTATCAATCTCTTCGTACATTTCTTTCTTTTCTTTTTTTAACTGATCAAACTGTTTACGAAGCTCAATTCGATCGTTTTCACGTTGCCGCCATTTTGAAAATTTTGATAACATTCCGACAGCTTTGACTTTGGCTTGAAGAGTAATTCGCTTAGTTTCATTGTCTGTACGACCATTTTGAGGATCTGATGTTGAAGCTCCACTACCCATGATTTTGTTTAACGTTAGACCTATAAATAACAAAGAACAGTGAAGGGAGATAGTTTCCCAGTATTTAATATCTTTATATTTATATTATATATAGTATTATTCCCATGGGCTGAATGTTGAACATGTCTCTTTGTTGTTTGGTCCTGGATCTAATTCTGACCCATTTAAAGTAAAGAGTTCCCCTTAAAATAAAAACATTTATTACGTACAAAGAGCCCTAAAATATTCTCACAAATGTTTCGTACCGCTGACATGAGTTTATAATATCGATCCAAGAATATTCTTAACGACCTGGTAGGCGGTAGTCAAAATTGTCACCCTACTTTTTAGCTAAACTTGTAGGTGGACCGACGTTGGCTGATTTCTATTCCGAAAAATGTGACATATTGTTAAAATTGAGCACCGTTTGTTGAACTCTGTAATTTTGAAAGAGGTGTATATGTGTTATTAATGTTCAATGTGTATATGCTTCATGAAGATTTTTATAAAGCGAAGAAAGGCGATATAAGGATAATATAGTATAGCCTACCTGCAGTATAGACGAATAACGATAGTCCACTAATTACAATCAGTATAGAGAAGAAATAACATATAACTAGGCTAATCGCATTAACAAATCATATTGGCATACACCAAGGATTACCAATTTATCCTATGTTATTACTTTATTCAATCGATGATATTGAACTTTCATTGGAGGGTCAAATGATATAGGCATGTCATAAAGTTCAGCGTAGTCGTGCGCATTTGACTCCGATCTAGACTTGCTGACCGCTATAATAAACGAATGCAAGACTTTTCCATTCCACAACCAAGGTTTAAAATTCTCTTTACTTTCACATTATAGGTGCACGACATTCGGTGGCGTTCTAGGGCGGTATTTCGAGGTCATGCGAAAGGTCGTGCCCCCTCCCCTCCCTACAGGCCTGTGAAAGATCGAATGCATTCATCCACGTCCATCTGCATGAGGACCCGAGGCTCCCAGCTTCAGGCATTTTCTAGATACGCTTCTGTCGACATTGGAAACAACATATAAAGATTGCCCCCATTTTTCGGTGTTCAAACTCTTTTCAGCCTCTGTGATTTATTATTGTAGTAATAATCGCCATATCCGCATGTTAGGCATACTCACTTTTCTGTTGCCTCTGGGTTTTCTCGAAGATATTTTAGGGCGTACACATAGAAAATAATTTGATTTTGTTATATTCTATCATGTATGGCTTCCAAAACAAGGGACATCGGTCGACATTGATAAACAAAACACTTGTCAGAATATTCACCCATAATTGACCTCATAAAGAAACAATCCCATACAGATTATATTTCAATCTTAAACTTCTTACATTTACTGTTCGCGCACCTGTTTTTATTTGCGTAATTCTTATACATTCCTTACTATCAATACTACTTTCTGGCTTTTATATCAAATCACATACAATTTATGGGTTAAATCGATTTACTGAGGAATGTGTGAAGATAATAGGTCATGTGATATTGGCTTTCCATTCAAAACACCAGATTTCACCTGCGGAACCAACCCGTATTAGGATATAGATTTCCCAGTTGGAAATTTAGGACAAAAGATGCCGAAGAAATGTCAGTCAATATAACGAGACATATAAAATTAGTTTTCTGCTTAAGATGTCGAATGAAAACTTTCCTTGAAATTGAATAATCTTAGTCTCAAATATGGAAATGTGTACACCATAATATCAGCATCAGTGATTTTAGTTGTGAGCAACCCAACTCAGGTGATTCCTCTCTTCAAATTATCGATCAGCACTGCTCAACTTGTATGTAAACGGATGGCGAAAAGTCTACTTATGGTCTAAACATTTAATTTCCAATGGCCCCTCTGACTGCGATTGAATGAAAAACAAAGTAAAGTATTGTCTAAATATAAAATATATTGGTAACAAAAGTAAAAATCATAACAAACTTTGTTTTAAAAACAAAGAATAGTCAATAAAATGTTATAGAACTTCGGTTTAATACTACGAATGTTTTATTTTTTTTTATCACACAACGGTCAGTTCTCGGGTACATAACACAGATTCATACAAACGATATGCAAATTAGGCCATGTATTCATGCACAAGGTAAACAGAACAACAGGGGCATGAAATTGTTCCAAATAACATAATTTTGACTAAAAATTTCAAGTTAGTAATCACATGGTTGTTTTTACAAAGATCTTTTTTGTTACGCGCAAGGACATTTTGTAGAAAGGTGTAAAAATGCTGACCTAAAAATGAAGGACCTATATAGAAAAAGTGGAATTTAAGGAAAATATGCATTTATTGTTAGTTGCGTGATAAATAGAATCTTTCACTCCTGTTTATGTCATAAGAAATTCCTTGCCGGATTAAATATTTCCCTGCCCAAGGATTGTGAAATATTTAACCCGGCAAATCATTTCATAAATTTCATAAGACATAAGCACACCTTTAAGATCCTCTATATATCACACGTTTGTTTGGGCACATTTTTTAAAGGGGGTTCAACTATACCGACTCAAAAAGTCATGTAAGTCATCATTTTCAGGCATGGAAAAAGCGTCTAGTCAATCGGATGGGACAATAAACTGAGGCCCGTGTGCTACAGACTGGACACGTTAAAGATTCCTCAACAGTTGGAAATCGAAAAAGAGCAGGCTAATGCCGCTGTCCTGGCAAAATTTCCCTCATTGCACCCTGCATGGCGTTGCCCGTCTTCATTAGCCCACATGGTGCAGAAGAGTAGATCGTAAAACTCCATTCATTTCATTTCATCATTATTAAGGGGGGGCCAACATTTTCTAGCTACGGGCCTGTGTTCAGATCAAAGGCTTGGACTCAGTTCACTTAAGTATACATGTACATTTAAAGCTATCATGCTCGAATTAGACTAAAATTAATTATTAAAAAATTTAAACTTTCAATCGCCATACTTGTTGAAGAAATGTGGCCGCCACACACCCACGATAATGGCATTTAAGACATTCCCATAAATCAAATTAATATCTATTTTACTGTTTTGAAAGACAGGGTTGGGTAGTTTTCTGGTTAGTTGGTTTCATTATGAGTTGTGATTATCGATGTTGACAGTCTCAATATCAACAGACTGATGAGCGTGTCTAATCTGACTTTTATATTGGGTGAGTGGCGGCCCTATTTCTTCAACAAATATTTCGACTGCCAGTAGTTAATATGACAGGTCAATGGCGGACATATAGGCGTATTTAGAAAAATAAATATATCGTTTATGTAATACAATGCAGAAAATCGTATGCAGATCGAGCCGTAAATACACACTCCAGTGTTTTCCGTAGTTAGTCATAGTTGCACACATCGGCGCATGTCCGGTTTCGCAAAATTGTGTCGTTATATATTTAAAATCTAATGACCGCGGAGTATAGGTACCAAATAGTTCGAAAATGACCATACCATATACCGTTTCGTCTGTGAATTCTGTCAAGAAATCGAAAAAAAAATTCCCTGAACAAAGAACGCCCTGCAATGAATTCTAAAGTAATTAAAACATGATATTGATTAGTCCTTTCACAATCACAAATAAGGAAAATATTCCTCACATAAAAATTGTCTTCCTTCATCTTTGTTCAATTCAACACTCCATTTAAATGGATGAAAAAATAGATGACTGGTATTATAGAAGTTTTGATAATAATTTCGCTCTTTGTCCCAGAGATAAGACCCGGATATCATAAAAATATCATCACGTGAAGTCAAACCACCAATCAAAACAGGTATAGCTATTTCGTGAAACAATTTATGTTTAGCAAATATATCAGCATAATATATAAAATCGTTGTTCATTGTGCTAGGGAAGTATGTTATATCTGAAAAACCATAAACAACAGATTTAGTAGAATTACCAAAAATATTTAAACGATTTTCAATTTGTAAATAATCTGTTAGATATTGAGGTGTTTTATTTTGGGCATGTTGATGTTTTTGATGAGAAATGATCTCATTCCAAGCACTAGCAAATGCTCTTTCACCGAACCATTTTCGCCAGTTTTCCCAACAATTTCGCTCACTAAGTCGCAGACGATATAACTGCCCTGTCCACGGCTTGTCTGTAGGTAGATCCAAAACGTTCCACGAATTAAATAACACGTCATCACTTAACATGAGTATTCCCGAAACGTTGTAGTCTATTTTCATAACAACAGACACACATTTATATATTTGATATCCCATGTTGACAGATTGTTCAATAAACGTTAGATTATAGTCTAAATATTGAGTATTCGATTGAAATTGTTGACTATTGTCACCACAATAAATTATATTAGTAAACGTTCTTGAATATAATTCATGTAAAAAACCAACATGTTTGTAAATTGGATGATTAAAAACTATCAACAATAAAATATCATCGATTTTTTGATGGGTGGGTTTAATTTTCACCTGTTTGTCACACATATTCGTAAAATGTTGTGTTTTAAGGGAGACCTTGGGTGAATATTGGATGACCGCCGTGGGAGACTCGTTCTCCTTTATATTCAGTACCGGAAGTGTGTAATTCAGTCTATTAAGATCGTCAAACCACGCCAATAACAATCCTAGATTAGATGGTTCCCAGATTTTATACCGCACCAAGAGTTTGGCAAGTTTTATAGCACACTGTGGAATAGATATATAACCATTACAAGTGTGAGAGTGAAATATCTGCTGATAAATAGAATAAGGTGTAGAGTTGAAGTTATAATTTCTATATTTGGTGTTTCCCTGAGCTATAACAGACAAATCTTCACCGACTTGTTGAAGTAAATATTGCTTCCAATAACTTGTAAACAGTGCTGCAGCCACTGTAGTTTTAGGAAATAGTACAGAATTCCAGAACGAGTCACTATGATAGATCTGTGATTCTGGTACAAATTTTAAGAAAATGTCATGTGACACAGATATAGATGGCGCTGCTTCATTCACATATTCTTGTTTATTAACCGGAAATGACGTATCATCTGTCAGATTAATACTAGGAAGGATACTGATGACGCTTTGTTTACAGTCAGTCAAATAATAAATAAAATTATCTCTCCTATCACCAGCATTCACGATTTTAAAATGTAGAAATGGATTAAAATTCTCCGGTCCTGAATACCTTAAACACCATTTGTGATTAAAATCTATATTGACAAAATCACTGATTGTTTTTAAATCATAGATAACTGTAGCTCCTTGTTGGATGGCGAATAAAATACCAATATTCTTTCTGACTGTACTGGAAACGTTGGAATTTTTCAGATACATGGCAGATTTGAAGTTGAGTTTTTTCTGATCTGTAAGGCCATGGAACCGACATTTTGCTTTGCTAAAATATTAAACAGATTAATCATGTACATATGACCGCATCAAAGTTTTTCTTCGGAGACCTAATGGTAAGCTAAGAAAGAAGATATGACTGATTTGTAACAAATTAAAATTGACACCTGACTAAGGTACCTACCCCCATTGTGTTCTGTATAAATCGTTACCAATAACTAGAACAGTATATCCAGAATTATCACAGAACGTCTTCTCACTTGTTGATGGACTTCTCTCTGTCTCAAGAATCACCCATATATTTCCCTTGAAAACTGCACCGAGGTGTGAATTTCTAGAAATTGTATTCTGGGGTAATCTGAAAATAAAACTATTGTTTTAAATCTGTCAACCGACAATTTTGTTTGGTAATTGGACAAGTCGGAATATGCTCGTAATCAAAAGAGAATTGTCAAGACAAAGATTGGTGAAAGAGAAAGCGCTCACTGATCAGTGCACAATAATAACACACATACAACATACAATAACAGCACAGGCGTTAAAGAGATCTACAGGGCACTTCGATATATAAAGCATACCTAGAATTTATAGCAGGATATAATAGCGGAATCTTCTGATCCGTTACGAACAATTGTAGAATTTCGTCCCAGATGAAGTACCAGATTAGAATAGATGTTAATATCAGTTGATACAGACGTTTTTTTCTTCTTTTTACACTCTGAATATAAATTAAGAATTAAGAATCAACTTTTCATGCAGTTGCGCTGTCCCTGCAAAATTACCTCACTGTACACTTTATAAAACGTAAAACCTCATTTCAATTTATCCCATATCCATTTTTTGTCGGAAATAGTTAAGGCATTGAACTGTTTTTGGTGATAGTAAATGTAAAGGTTAGCGTGGGTACACCCGCTAAAAGACAATCCATTCGGCTGGTCAGAAATCAAAAATAAAAGATTTGCTACTTCACCATAGACTCGTAATTTACAAATGATTTTACCTACCACGAAACGGCGTGATATAAATGGCATCTCTGAAAGCAATATACCTTAACAGCTTTTCAACTACTTTTATCAATGTTATAATAACTCTAAACGGTACTCTATAACTCTTAACCTGCGACAAAGCTTCACTACTAAAAATCATGTAATAATATGTTGTGCCATAGTTTCGCCATTATTTTCGCCATGGCAACGTAAATAAACAAATCAATATACTTGTTATTGATTAAGTTCCAGCAGACGACACGAAAATGAAAGATATGTAGGGATGCAATTACGATGACATGTGTAAGCAAACTCAAACTCAGTCTTAACCCAAACCTCAATCTAAATGCAAAATGGATCATTGCAAATCCTATCCAAATCCGTAGCAAATCCTATGTGTCCTTTAAATCAAACCAAACCCCTCAGTAAGCGAAACGGATGGCCTAATGATAACTTTTTTTTGCGAGAGCTGGCTTTTATGTTGACAGTGATTTCCTTTAATACAGACTCAGTGTACGAACATATGGAAGGGCGTTTCTATTTTGTAAATACCCCATTTACAGAGCAATTTAGTTAGCGACTAACGAAAAAAGGGACTATAAGGGACGTGTTTATCAGCCAATTTTGATCGGACTTCCTTCATAAATCTCTTCACTCGAATTCTTCCTTAAGAGCGCATTTTTTTGACTCGATAAATAAGCATGGCAATATGCGTTCGTTGGGATACGGTTTTCATTGAACCCGTGTAGTGTTGCTTTAGAAAACAATAATAAACGAAATGAAATGCAACAATACGTTCAACCTATGATACCTTCAAAGACTTCACTATTACTTATTTATTTATAAACAGAACAATGCACACCCATATAGGTAACTTTGTATGTAACTCCTACTCACTATTGAACGTGAAAAATAATTGGCGGTCAAGAAGCTAAGTTTATAAGTAGAACGATATACAATTAGAACGGGGTACTGAATCAAAAATCTGTATTTGTCTACAAGGGAATTCCCCGAGGTCACGTGACGTTGTGTTTATGTCCAAATAGCTCAACACAATTGGTAGTTTCGGGTTCAGAATGTTGATAATTATTATAACTCTATATTTTAACAATATAGCAAGGAAATAAACGCAAGAATTATTGTATAATTGATTTAAATTTTCAATAACGTGAAATAGACCATTCAACGCCCTTAATTTATATATATTTTGTATGTATATTCAGAGTGTAAATAGAAGAAAAACAAGTCTGTATCAACTGATATTAACATTATCTATTCCCATCTGGTACCTGGTTTGGAACAGGGAAGAAATTCTACAATTGTCCGTAACGGATCAGAAGATTCCGCTATTATATCCTGCTATAAATTCTAGGTATGCTTTATATATCGAAGTGCCCTATAGATCTATTCAACGCCTGTGCTGTTATTGTATGGTGTATGTGTGCTATTATTGTGCACTGATCAGAGAGCACTTTCTCTTTTACCCATCTTTGTCTTGACAATTCTCTTTTGATTACGAAGAAACTCGGACTTGACAAATTACCAACCAAAATTGTCGGTTGACAGACTTGAAACAATAGTTTTATTTTCAGATTACCCCAGAATACAATTATCAGAAATTCACACCTCGGTGCAGTTTTCAAGGGAAATATATGGGTGATTCTTGAGACAGAGAGAAGTCCATCAACAAGTGAGAAGACGTTCTTTGATAATTCTGGATATACTGTTCTAGTTATTGGTAACGATTTATACAGAACACAATGGAGGTAGGTACCTTAGTCAGGTGTCAATTTTAATTTGTTACAAATCAGTCATATCGTCTTTCTAAGCTTACCATTAGGTCTCCGAAGAAAAACTTTGATGCGGTCATATGTACATGATTAATCTGTTCAATATTTCAGCAAAGCAAAATGTCGGTTCCATGGTCTTTCAGATCAGAAAAAACTCATCTTCAAATCTGCCATATATCTGAAAAATTCCAACGTTTCCAGTACAGTCAGAAAGAATATTGGTATTTTATTCGCCATCCAACAAGGAGCTACAGTTATCTATGATTTAAAAACAATCAGTGATTTTCTCAATATAGATTTTAATCACAAATGGTGTTTAAGGTATTCAGGACCGGAGAATTTTAATCCATTTCTACATTTTAAAATCGTGAATGCTGGTGATAGGAGTGGTAGTTTCATTTATAATTTGACTGACTGTAAACAAAGCGTCATCAGTATCCTTCCTAGTATTAATCTGACAGATGATACGTCATTACCGGTTAATAAACAAGAATATGTGAATGAAGTAGCGCCATCTATATCTGTGTCACGTTCTGGAATTCTGTACTATTCCCTAAAACTACAGTGGCTGCAGCACTGTTTACAAGTTATTGGAAGCAATATTTACTTCAACAAGTCGGTGAAGATTTGTCTGTTATAGCTCAGGGAAACACCAAATATAGAAATTATAACTTCAACTCTACACCTTATTCCATTTATCAGCAGATATTTCACTCTCACACTTGTAATGGTTATATATCTATTCCACAGTGTGCTATAAAACTTATATAATCCAGTATAAAATCTGGGAACCTTCTAATCTAGGATTGTTATTGGCGTGGTTTGACGATCTTAACAGACTGAATTACACACTTCCGGTACTGAATATAAAGGAGAACGAGTCTCCAATATTCATCCAATATTCACCCAAGGTCTCCCTTAAAACTCAACATTTTACGAATATGTGTGACAAACAGGTGAAAATTAAACCCACCCTAAAAAAATCGATGATATTTTATTGTTGATAGTTTTTAATCATCCAATTCACAAACATGTTGGTTTTTTACATGACTTATATTCTAGAACGTTTACTAATATAATTTATTGTGGTGACAATAGTCAACAATTTCAATCGAATACTCAATATTTAGACTATAATCTAACGTTTATTGAACAATCTGTCAACATGGGGCATCAAATATATAAATGTGTGTCTGTTGCTATGAAAATAGACTACAACGTTTCGGGAATATTAATGTTAAGTGATGACGTGTTAATTAATTCGTGGAACGTTTGGAATCTACCTCCAGACAAGCCGTGGACAGGACAGTTATATCGTCTGCGACTTGGTGAGCGAAATAGTTGGGGCAACTGGCAACAATGGTTCGGTGAAAGAGCATTTACTAGTGCTTGGAATGAGATCAGTTCTCATCAAAAACATCAACATGCCCAAAAGATATCACCCGAATATCAAACAGATTATTTACAATTTGAAAATCGTTTAAATATATTAGGTAACTGTACTAAATGTGTTGTTTATGGTTTTTCAGATATAACATACTTCCCTAGAACAATGAACAAAGATTTTATATATTATGCTGATATATTTGCTAAACATAAATTCTTTCTAGAAATAGCTATACCTGTTTTGATTGTTGGTTTGACATCACGTGATAATATTTTTATGATAGCTGGGTCTTATCTCTGGGGTCAAGAGCGAAATCATTATCAAAACTTCTATAATACCAGTCATCTATTTTTTCATCCATTTAAATGGAGTGTTGAATTGAACAAAGATGAAGGAAGACAATTTTTATGTGAGGAATATTTTCCTTATTTGTGATTTAGGAATTGCAATATAGATTTATGCCAAATAGAAAAGTGGTAAGATTACCTCGGAGGACGGAGACGAAAATATCAGAAAAAAATTGTGATCTAATTAGAACTAGATTTTGAAATATTAAAACTATCTCGGAGACTTATTCCATTTAACCATTTGTTTTAAAAATGAATAAATTAATTGAATGAAGTTTTATATCCTACCATCTGCACCTTACAGGCTAATAAAGCCCAGCAATGCCGTGCAGTGTACAATGAAAGAAAGTACAGGGGCATTTACCTATACTCTTTTTACGATTTCGAACTATCGAGAGATCTTTAACGTGCACTATGGCACTCCAGGCAAGGGTCAAAATTTGTTTCCAGTGTCAAAATTCGTTTCCAGTGTCAATTGTCAAAATTTGTTTCCAATGTCAAAATTTGTCTAAATTTGTTTCCAGTGTCAAAATTTGTCAAAATTTGTTTCCAGTGTCAAAATTTGTCAAAATTTGTTTCCAGTGTCAAAATTTGTCAAAATTTGTTTCCAGTGTCAAAATTTGTCAAAATTTGTTTCCAGTGTCAAAATTTGTCAAAATTTGTTTCCAGTGTCAAATTTGTTTCCAGTGTCAAAATTTGTCAAAATTTGTTTCCAGTGTCAAAATTTGTCAAAATTTGTTTCCAGTGTCAAAATTTGTCAAAATTATTAGCCGCTCTGCTACAGCCTGTAGCACACGGGCCTCGGTTTATTGTCCCATTCGAACGACTAAACGCTTTTTCCATGACAGCCCCTCTTACCTGCACCACTGACAGGGGGAAACCGGGTTGAAAAATCTGAAGGTATTACCTCGACCTATGTCAAGATTGAAACCTGGACCTTCAGGTTAGCGAGCAAGCGTCTAACTCACTGAGCCACCGCAGCTCCTTTCTCTGTATTGGAAACCCTTCCATCTCCGGAAACTAAATAAGAATATCACGTCAACGTAAGATTGTCATAGATTGCTGAAAATCAGTTCTATCAGCTTGTAAAACATATACATGTATTTAGACGACGGTGTGATTAAAACGGGTATATGAGAGCAAACAAATGCAAACTAGTGTAAAAAAATGATAATCAAAGCGAGGACACCAGTAACATGTTTTTGTTAAGGTTCAGTTTTAATATTTCTGAATTATGGTTAAAAAGAACAATTAATTCTCCACTTTTCCATAGTTTATAATGTTAGTCTGCTGATCGATAATTGAGGCTTTTGTTTCTCCTACTATTTTCTCATTCGCCAGTTTAAAATGTATATGTTTCTCTATTGGCTCGATACGCTAGAATATTTTCTTTCTATATTGATGTATCGAAAGCAATCGAAAAATTCTAAAATTTAAAAAAAAAATTATTGCATGAAAAAATTTCAAATTTCCAACTTAGTCGCTATTTATCGGATCGATCTGAAAAACACAAGATATAGTCAGAATGCCAATACAAATGAAAGTGCGGCATCAAAATTTTTATAAATTATATAATTGATATATTCATCAGATACCCAAAAGTTTTAATTCCTTCTTCAAAAATTGTAGGCTTAAAATAACAAGCGTTAATGGAAGCACCCAAGTTGAAAGTACTTGAATTGAAAACTTACAGGCTAGAAGTTTCAAAAGGTTCGAATCCATGGGATAAGGTCTCGTTGCCACGCTCAGAGACAGTTCTAGTTAAAAAAATTTTCATGAGTTATGTCCCTTGAAGTTTTAAAATTCAGTCAAGTCGCTATTGTTATTTATTGCACGTTCCTATTTGTCATGTTTGTTGTGTATGTTAAGCAGCTATAACGGAGACTCCAGCACCAGATTTCACTATTCATTTTTAAATATTTACCCACTTTTGATTAGTATACTTCCTCATGTGAAAAGTTCAGTAGCTGCTTCTAATGTTTCGCCAATATGTTCGGATCTTTAGTATTTGGTATATTTATCGACACAGAACATCCAATAAACAGGTGTTGATACTATATATGATCGACTTTCATAATGAATCTCAAACTCAAAACATTCTTCCATATGTCCGTACATTGAGTCTGTAACAGAGGAAATCAGTGTCAACGTAAAAGAGGGACCGTGTGGTTAGTGGTATTTGGTCAGGCAACACCTACAGCAAAAACGTCATTAGAGGGGATTCCCCCATTCCGGCACCAAGCTTGCTGTTTCACACTAGGTTGTTTGCTTTCCTATACGAGTTTTAATCACACCTTCGTTTAAATACATGTTTTACAAGCTGATGGAACTGATTTTAGGCAATCTATGACAATCTTACGTTGACATGATATTATTACGTTTTCGGGGTTGGGAGGGTTTGATTCTCGCAACACAGGCCTGTGATGGAGCAAATACTTCATTAAGAAGTTGGTCTGGAACTGCTGGGTAATTTTCTTGTGTGCTGATCTGACATTAGATGAAATAAAAGCTCGTCTAATGGATCGCTGGTATCAAGGTCTTGCAGCTTGTAAAGCATTATGTAAAGGAATTTTTCCCATTTAGTCTTTACGCAATATGATAATAAGGTTTTCTAATGTACTTTTAGTGCCTTGATCAGGTGTAGAGTAGCGGGGGGGTCTATTACCTCATCCTCGGAATCACTATTCCACCATCCCTTTTGACACAGTTAAGTTTAAAAATGAATAAAAAACTTTAATAATAACAAAAGTAAACATTATAACAGTGTATAAATAAAATATAAAAATATAATATCATAGAACGTCATGTAAAACAAAATGTCAACTGAGGCATTATTTCGTTCAAAATATCAAATTCTATTCAAATATTAAACATTTGCATTATTCATTGACAATTTTGTCAAAATATGAAACAATAATTAATATTGAAACAAATTTTGAAACTTGGAACAAATTTTGACTCTTGTCCGGTGTCCCACAGGCTATGCACGTTAAAGATCTCTCCACAGTTAGAAATTGTAAAAAGAATAGGCTAATGCCGCTGCATTAATATTTTTCCTCTCCAACGATGTTTCCTCTTCAAGTATAGGCCTACATTTATTTTGCTCTCCTTTAATCACAAATAAGGAAAATATTCCTCACATAAAAATTTTCTGCCTTCATCTTTGCTCAATTCAACACTCCATTTAAATGGATGAAAAAATTGATGACTGGTATTATAGAAGTTTTGATAATGATTTCGCTCTTGACCCCAGAGATAAGACCCAGCTATCATAAAAATATTATCACGTGATGTCAAACCAACAATCAAAACAGGTATAGCTATTTCTAGAAAGAATTTATGTTTAGTAAATATATCAGCATAATATATAAAATCTTTGTTCATTGTTTTAGGGAAGTATGTTATATCTGAAAAACCATAAACAACAGATTTAGTAGAGTTACCTAAAATATTTAAACGATTTTCAAATTGTAAATAATCTGTTAGATATTCAAGTGTTTTATTTTTGGCATGTTGATGTTTATGATTAGAAATGATCTCATTCCAAGCACTAGTAAATGCTCTTTCACCCCAAACCTGTCTCCAATTATACCAACTATTTCGCTCACCAAGTCGCAGACGATATAACTGCCCTGTCCACGGCTTGTCTGTTGGTAGATCCAAAACGTTCCACGAATTAAATAACACGTCATCACTTAACATTAATATTCCCGAAACGTTGTAGTCTATTTTCATAGCAACAGACACACATTTATATATTTGATGCCCCATGTTGACAGATTGTTCAATAAACGTTAGATTATAGTCTAAATATTGAGTATTCGATTGAAATTGTTGAATATTGTCACCACAATAAATTATATTAGTAAACGTTCTAGAATATAATTCATGTAAAAAACCAACATGTTTGTAAATAGGATGATTGAAAACTATCAACAATAAAATATCATCGATTTTTTTAGGGGTGGGTTTTATTTTTACCTGTTTGTCACATATATTCGTAAAATTTGTAGTTTTAAGGGAGACCTTGGGTGAATATTGGATGACCGCCGTGGGAGACTCGTTCTCCTTTGTATCCAGTACCGGAAGTGTGTAATTGAGTCTCTTAAGGTCGTCAAACCACGCCAATAACAATTCAAGATTAGATGGTTCCCAGATTTTATACTGCACAAAGAGTTTGGCAAGTTTTATAGCACACTGTGGAATAGAATTAGAACCATTACAAGTGTGAGAGTGAAATATCTGCTGATAAATAGAATAAGGTGTAGAGTTGAAGTTATAATTTCTATATTTGGTGTTTCCCTGAGCTATAACAGACAAATCTTCACCGACTTGTTGAAGTAAATATTGCTTCCAATAACTTGTAAACAGTGCTGCAGCCACTGTAGTTTTAGGGAATAGTACAGAATTCCAGAACGAGTCACTATGATAGATCTGTGATTCTGGTACAAATTTTAAGAAAATGTCATGTGACACAGATATAGATGGCGCTGCTTCATTCACATATCCTTGTTTATTGACCGGAAATGACGTAATATCTGCCAGATTAATACTAGGAAGGATACTGATGACACTTTGTTTACAGTCAGTCAAATTATAAATGAAACTACCACTCCTATCACCAGCATTCACGATTTTAAAATGTAGAAATGGATTAAAATTCTCCGGTCCTGAATACCTTAAACACCATTTGTGATTAAAATCTATATTGAGAAAATCACTGAATGTTTTTAAATCATAGATAACTGTAGCACCTTGTTGGACGGCGAATAAAATACCAATATTCTTTCTGACTGTACTGGAAACGTTGGAATTTTTCAGATACATTGCAGATTTGAAGTTGAGTTTTTCCTGATCTGAAATACCATGGAACCGACATTTTGCTTTGCTGAAATATAAAAAATATCATTTATTTGATCATATTATCAATTTGTCGGAAATATCTTGGTCGAATAAATAAAACAAGGACTAAGGATCTGAAACGCAAATCCAAACAACAAAATGGCAAAACATTGGTAGCAGCTAATGAACTTTTCACACAAGAAAGTATATAAATAATAAGTGAGTAACTATATATAGACCCGATATTACTGACTTGATACATGCAATAAATTGCACTTTATAATGTAGTATGGTATGTTAACTATAAAACTGTGTTATTAGTGCTAACACTGATGACTATACAGTGGTCGCTGCAGAAGTTTGAATTGGGCCATTGTCAATTTTTGGCTAATCTTTCTAACGGGTTGGGTTTTCAGGGGGCACATATTTAGAAAAGGGCTTAAATCCTGCATTTTATGCAGTTTGAAAGGCTATTTCTTCATTATTATAACAAAATGCATATTCCACAAAAAATCTAACTTCAGGCCTTTCGGGTGGCCCTTGGACTCCTGCCCTACATAACTGTGACTATATACCTACAAGAAGCGGCTATCAAGTGGTAAACGATCAAGGTACTTACTTC
Organism: Lottia gigantea; assembly: GCF_000327385.1. Lineage (NCBI taxonomy): Eukaryota > Metazoa > Mollusca > Gastropoda > Lottiidae > Lottia > Lottia gigantea. Next base: position 7,670,916 of record NW_008706746.1, read on the forward strand.
CATTGTGTTCTGTATAATTCGTTACCAATAACTAGAACAGTATATCCAGAATTATTACAGAATTTCTTCTCACTTGTTGATGGACTTCTCTCTGTCTCCAGAATCACCCATATATTTCCTTCTAAAACTGGACTTCCAGAAATTTGTGGTAATCGGGAAAATCTGAAATTATAATAAAATTTGATAAAAACATCGTTAAAACTAAAACTACCTTTTAGAATCGGATTAAAATGTAACGTCTCACTTTTGGTCAATTAGAGTGTCATTGCTAAATAATAGATTTACTATTTAAGACATTATCTCCATTAAAGTTAAAATAAGAAGTTAAATTAATAGTTAATTATTTTTATGGATATAATGGATTACAGAGGGAATCTGTTGTATAGTTATGACACCAGGCAAGTTCACTGATGAACAAAGACTCATTTTGGCCAAGGTTGAAAAATTCAATTTTATGGTCACAGTAAGAGGTAGTCTACCTTTTATGTCAATATTATCATTCTCTAATACATATAGAATGATATAATAGTATGATACAATAGGTGTCATATTGATTTATTAAAGAATATTGATGTATAAAATGACAAATAACTGACCTAGAGTTGACAGCAGGATCTAATAACGGAATCTGTTGATCTGGTATGAACCATTGTGGAATTTCATTCCAGTTCCAAACCAGGTACCAGATAAGAATAATTAAAGTTAGTACCATTAGATACAGACGTCTTTTTCTTGTATTCATACTCTGAAACAAACAACCACTATATATATATGAATCAAAAATTATAAATTGTCCATATATGTGTTTACCCTGTCATGCATAATTTCTCCTTTGTCCAGTCTATGGAGAAAAAAACGACAAATTATATTTTGACCGTTAATTGAATGATATAAACTCAAAGGAGTAACTCAATGTGTTCAGGTTTTGTATTAAAAGCTCCAATTGAATGCTTTGGATATTTTAAACAAGTTTGAAAAACCTTGAGGTTGACATGTTATGCAAAAATGTATGAAAAATCTAAGAAAAACTTTACCATGAAACGTCGTGAAAGAGATGACATCTGGGCAAACATTGTACCTTTTCCGTTAGTTTAAAAATCTTAACATTACTAATCCTTCACTGAAGCTTCACAACGAAAAATCAATTTATGCTCTGCATCAACTGAAGCCGCTAAAATTATCCACCTAAACATGACATCATAAGTAAGTTATATTTTGTAGCAGGAAGTGACACTCGATCAAACTGTTAGTATGTAATAAATATCCTAATTAACATCGGGCTTAGCGGCTAATTAAAATATCACACATCAATCAAATATCATCCTTTGAAACTTTCCAGGTGGCGTATTGTCTTAGTATGTGAGTTTTTTCTTAACTTCCTGATGAAACATACATGACTTTGCGTTTTACAAGTTGAACTGCCGTGTAAACACCAAAGCCAATCATTTTACATTTTGAGGTGGGTACATGCTAAAAGACAATCTATTAGGCTGGTCAGAAATCACAAATAAAAGATACTGCTATTTCGCCATAGACTCTTTATGGATTTGGAGTTATAGTCCGTCACGGATTGCGACTATTTGCAATCTTACAGCGACATGAAATGCGGTCAAACGTGAGGAAATCCAGAGAAAAAATTATTTAAAACATAAAAACAGTCGACCTCTAACCGTAAGTTATGTGACAAGCGGTTTTGCAGCGTCTTTGTCACGCGTTTATTGCACTTTTATACCGCCCAAGGATATTTTACAACAGTTGTCGGTTTACCTTTTCGATCCTATCGCGTTTTCAACACGCTGCAGAATAGATAGCCGAACAATGGCATTTGTTTTGAACATGTCCACAATTGAACGATATCTGGTATGTCCTACACGCGTATGCCCGCTTATGTCGACCTAAAATCACTCTTAACCCATTTTCCATTGCAGTACCAGCGCAGCAAGAACGACTTTCCAATGTGACAGGTGCAATTAGCAATCTATAATATTTATCAAAAATCAATGCCAAATGGTCGAAACAAAAAAAGAATTCACCTTGAAAGACTCATATGTAAGCGTCACCTGCGCACCAAGGAAGGACAAAAACACTCACGAAATTATTTTTTGACCATTTTTAGAATACAATAAACTCAACTGGTATTTTTAATAAAGGTACTTCATTGAAAGCACCAGTTCAATTATTCCGATATTTACAAATAATTTTACTTACCATAAAACGGTGTGACATAGATAACATTTTAGAATACAATACACCTTAACATCCTTTTCAAGTAAAAAATCTTAAAATTACCCCAAAAGGTTCTAAAAGGTTCTTAAAGGTTAGGGTATAACATTTAATCTTACACTAAACTTCACTACTAAAATCATTTAACAATGATGTGTGTTTTATTTATTATTTTCACCATGGCAACGAAAATAAACAAATCAATAAACTTGTTATCGATCAAGTTTCAGCAGACGGCACGAAAATGAAAGAATGCAATTACGATGATATGTGTAAGCAAACTCAAACTCAGTCTTAACCCAAACCTCAATCTAAATGCAAAATGGATCATTGGATCCTATCCAAATCCGTAGCAAATCGTATGTGTCCTTAAAATCAAACCCAAACACCTCCGTAAGTGATTTTTCTGTTACAGACTTGGTATACGAACACATGAAAGAACGTTTCTATTTGGTAAATACCCTAGTTGAAGACGCCTTAACTATTTCTGTCGACGACTAGGATATAGTCTGGGATTATTCAATGAATTCTCGTTACGACTCTATTTCAAGGGAGATAACAACTAACATATTCGATCTTCAAATTTCAAACGACTTGTTTTCAATCGAAACAAAATGACAACCTCACAAGAATTGTTCGTTGTGTGGCAAATCCATTTATTGATTTGTCACAGGTAGCTCATATTTCGGAAACGGCATCAGAAGTATACAAATTATGGAAACCCTTCATTACACTTTCAGGGGCTCATCTAGGGTAGTGGTTTGAATAGAATAATCGTTTTATTTATTTTGCGGGTATAGGTGATACAATATCTGCCTATATGTTTATATAAGTAATTTTCTAAGCCTCATTGTGCAGAAATACACACATCTAAGTTCAGAAGCTTTAATTGAGTTTAATATAGTATATAATATATATATATTTATAATTAATACTAAGGAGATCCACTCTACAGGTACATTATTAAAACGTTTCTTATGATAATTGAAGTGTGACATTGTGTTTATTGCATATTTTGAAATTGGAATTTGGTGTCGTCGAATTGTGGATTTTCAACAAAGCACGTGCTGAACATTAATTAATATGTTATTATTTGTCCATTATATCTATTTAATATTAATATGTTTACATTATTATCAATTCATATTTGTCACTGTGTAGACAGTTTATGTTTATGAGAAACCAGTTTCAGATTTGCAATTTGATAAGGTTGGGTTTAGTAGTCAAAATGTCATGTTCTATTATGTTGTGCTAATTCAATTTTTTTCTGTATTTCCAGAATTTGTATAACTTCACGAGTTTGGGTTATGTACAACATATGTTGTATTGTTAATTGTTAATTGTTAATGATGAATAATAATATATTCAGTAAAATCTCCAAGAGTATTCCATTCTTCAATTCCGGGTCACCCCAGGTAGTGGGGACCCTTTCCTGCTAATTCAACATAATTCGCTCTCTTACATTCTGGGACTCCTCTGTAAACTAATTTTATTTATAACTGCAGTCTATAATATATATGAATACCAGTCCTAAGTTAACTCGTCGACAAATTTTGATGAAAGAAGTTGTGGACAAAACTCATATGATCAAACTCCTATTACGAGTGACGAGCTTATCTACGTGTGTTGTTTTTGTCAATTGAATAATTGAGAGGTTTATCGTGATGTGGTATAAATTAATTCTAAGAGTTGGAATGTAATTATATAATTGATTTATTCAACAGATACCCAAAAGTTTTAATTTTTTGTTAAAAAATTGTAGGCTTAAAAGCACATGAGTTAATGGAGGCACCTGAGTTGAATGCTAAAAGGCTTGAAGTTTCAAAAGGTTTGAAATCCCTGGGATAAGGTCTCGTTGTCACGCTCTGAGATGTTTTTTTTAATTATTGTACGTTCCTATTTGTCATGTTTGTTGTGTATGTTTTGCAGCTATAACGGAGCGGACTCTGGCACCTGATACCAATATTTATTTTTAAATACTTACCCACTTATCTCCACCTAAACATGCCATAATAAGTAAGTTATATTTTGTAGCAGTGACACTCGATCAAACTGTTAGTATGTAATAAATATCCTAATAAACATCGGGCTTAGCGGCTAATTAAAATATCACTCATCAATCAAATATCATCCTTTGAAACTTTCCAGGTGGCGTGGTGATGAAACATATATGAGTTTGCTCAGTACAATCCACAATACACAAATGCAGTAATAATATTACTAACAGTCTAGATAATAAGGCCCAAGCTGTCGTCACGTTATCATAATTTCACAGACCAACTAATTGTCATTTAGACAGCTGCAAATAAACTCTTATCTTCTAGAAAATCAATCACGAATATACTGCTATTCATACATAGCGTTTTACAAGTTGAACTGCCGAGTAAACAGGGTATAGCTACATTAACATTTAAAAATAACAGGTCGTATTTGGTAAGCAAATATACACGATTGTTCTCGACGGTGAAATGTTCAAACAGTTCGCCGCGAAAGCTCCTCTAACTCTCTGGACCATACGAAACAACGTGTCGTTTTTACATTTTAGAAAGCGAGAGTCAACAATCGATTTTCCGCTCAATTTTATCAGCTGGGCTTGTCACGCTAACAATATTAGGTTTTGCAAGATATTTAGGAAGCTCTTTCATTGTAAATTAAGAAAAAATTTGAGATAGCTACTTTCGTTTAACATTGTTTCTATCGTGTTTCCTGTTTGGAACAACAGTTCGGTTTTGGTCACGTCCTTTAAGTTTCAGTGCCGAGTAAATGATTCTGGTCAGGTACACAATCCCTCTGTAGCATATCACAGTGTTATAATGGTGATTAATGGTGGTTCACAGTATACCGCATTGATGTTCAGGGCTACACTTAACTTACGGAATTGTACGAAGAACACTTAAAAAAAGACCTAAACACCCTCACATTTCATACACTAAAAACACCTTCAATCAATTTCCTACATTCCATCAAAAAAAGCATATTAAAAATACCCTAATATAAAAATAACATAACATTTTTAATAGCCTCGTTTTAAATAATGTTATTTTTAGTAGAAGGGAGATAACTCTTTTTGGATAAAAAACAGACTAAATTAACTCATTTAAAAATAGGATGAGTTTAATTCTAAAACACGAACAACATAGATTCGAAGATTATTCGGGCGACGGTATCTTTTCTTCATTATTTTCTCTAGGTAAAACAATAATTCCAAAAGTAGCTAGCTTTGTTTCAAAAAACAAATCACTCATTTCAACCGGAGCGAAAGCCATCGGCTCAATCGCGGAAGCGGGAAAGAGTATAAGCGACACAGTGAAACAATCTAACGAGTTGAAAGAATTAGAGCTAATAAGAGAACTGCGAAACAGGAGATTAGAAGAAAGGAAAGGAAAAGGTTTTAAAGTTATAGGATAAAAATGATTGTCGCTCACGCTCCAAAAACTTATTTCGGTTCAGGAGATATACAAAAATCATTGAGTTCTCTTCCTGGATTTCCATGGGCGAAATATCCCGGAGAAAAACATCTTCCCGGTCATAATTACACTGGTCCAGGTACTAGGTTAGATCTGCGATTAGACGAAAACGATAAACCCAAACCAGGGGAGGAACCAGTCAATAGAGTTGACGCCGCTGCGCTTAAACATGATATTTTATACAGAAACAAAGACATAAACTTCAGACACGAAGCAGACAGACAAATGATAATAGAACTTGAAAATATTCCAAATCCAACTTTCAAAGAGAGAATGCAAAGAGCATTAATCATTAAACTCTTGAAAGCAAAGATGAAATTATGTATGGGATTAGCGGATGAAATTCATAAAGAATTTAGAAAAACTAAAAACTTTTTAAAAGTCAAAGTGTTTGAAAAAGATGAAATTTGGTCAGCCGATTTAATTCATATGCCAGTCGAAAGAGGATTTAAATATTGCTTAACACTTATAGATTTATATACGAGATATGTATGGGTTATTCCTCTCAAAAACAAAACAGGTTTATCAGTCAAACACGCATTTGAAACGATTATGAAACAATCTAACCGTCATCCAGAAAAACTGTGAGTAGATAAAGGAAGTGAATTTTATAATAAAAATATGAAATCTCTGGGATTTGAAATTTACAGTACGCGTAACGAAGGTAAAGCTGTAGTAATAGAAAGATTTAATAGGACTCTAAAAAATAAATTATTCAAAAAGTTCACGGAATTGAAATCCCAAAAATGGCTTAAAATATTACCAGAGGTTGTAGATGAATACAATAACAAAATTCATTCATCTATAGGTGTCACACCAACACAAGCCTCGAGTAATCCAAATATTATAAAGTCAATTAACGCGCAACATAACTACGAAAATGAAATAAATAATTTAAATATCAAACCCAAATTTAAAGTTGGAGATCGAGTTCGTATTTTCAAATATAAAAGTAAATTAGAAAAAGGTTACGTTGGATACTGGACAAACGAAATATTCATCGTTGATAAAGTAAACACCACATCACCTCCAACATATGAATTAATCGATCAAGACAAAGAACAAATCATAGGTAAGTTTTATCAAAACGAACTTCAAAAAACCGACTTTTAAAAATGAATGTCTTTCTCGATAAATATGGAACCGATACAACCACAAACTTTCAACTTATGAGATGAGCGAAAGAGTTAAATATATCACCGTTTTATTATTTTATGAGAGATGAAATAAATGATCATTCTGCTTTGTACAAAGACTTTTATTTCTTCGATTCTTATGGATTAGAACCCACTGAAGAGATAATCCAATTGACTAATAAACCAATCAAATGTTCAACATTTCAAATTCAATTACCGGGACAAAAGTTTTGTGGTCAGCTTTCACTTTGGGTTTTATATCAGTTGAGTTTAGGAAAACAGTTCGAAGAAATTGTAATAAATTTAACTCATTAAAAATGGCGAACAAGTTTGGATTAGGTTCTTTATCTTTAAAAACCAAAAAACCTAACACTACAGCGTGGATAAATAAAGCAAATCCTTACTTTGTGGATCAAATCGGAGACACTCTTCAAGGTGATTTAGATATGAACAATTTTAGCATAACTAATTTAAAGTCTCCGGAAAACGATAATGATGCCATTCACAAGAAATATTTACGGGAACAAATAAATTCAATTGAAGTAAATAAAAACCATTTAGAAGATAAAATAAGTAATGTGAAAAGATTCTTCATACGTCAACTAAATAATAAAAATTTTGTTAATGATACTAAACTACAACAAGAGGTACAAAGATTAATAAGTTTTATTCAAAAAGAATTGGTCAACGTATCGAATAAAACCGAGTTACAAAATTTAATTTCATTAATATCTAAATTAGAGGATAAGATTGCAAAACAAAAATTAGACATTCAACAATTGATAGATAACATTCCAGATGAAAATGAAAGATACGTTTCAACAGGAATTAAATGCTCTGGAAACTAAACTTAACAGTGAATTACAAAAAGAACTAACAATGTTAAAAAACAAATACAAAACATATATGATAGCGAAATCAAAACCTAAATTTAACAACAAATACAAAATATTTATGATAGCGAAATCAAAACCTATATTCATCAACAAATACAAAATATTGATGATAGTGTTATTCAAAAACAGATAACCACTATTAATAACCTAGTTTTAAAACAGGACAAAAATATACTCGCATTAGAAAAAAAGTTTCTCAAGAAAGAATCATATTATTTCAATCTTCCATTTGGAAATTTGAGTTCTGATCATGCTTCTGTTACTGATAATATTGATAAATCAAAAGACTATGAATATAAAAGATATGGATTTACAGTAAATATTAGAGTATATTCTCCAAATTTAACCTTCCCCTTTAAAATATTTAATTCTCAATTTTTTTTTTTGAAAAAATTGTAATTGAAATTATTTTCACTATACAGTTAAAAGTTGATTCAATATTTTTCACACAAGGATCGCCATCATCTAATAAATTTAACGCTCGTGAAGTTCTTCAGTTTATCAATGGTAGAGTCAATGTAGAAACTAAAGAATATGAAAGTAACGACGAAAATAACAAGGTTGATCACTTATATGAAATTAAAACGAGTGGAAAATATATAGATAGGTTTAGATTGTTAATCATACCAGATAAAAAAAATGATATTTTTACATTAGATGAATTTAATATGATATTGGAAACGGAAAGTCCACCATCAATGAATATTATTAAAAATCCAGAACCACAAAAAGAAGGAAATATGAAATACGAGCAACAGACTTTGAATACGTAAAACTATATTTTGTTAATAAAAGTTTTTCACACGAATATACCTCTTCTACTAATTATTTTACCTCAGTTGATTTATTTACCTCAATCAATATTCATAAAAGTCAACAAGGAAAACAATTTATAATATTTTCATCAATTATTGAAAGTGAAAAAGTGAAAAAGTCTATATACCTGTAGATGTGGGATAAAAATCAATATCGAAAAACCAAAATTTTCAGTTCATCTGAATAAGATTAATGATTCAAAAGAACAAATATCTTTAGTAACTGTAGAAGTTTTTATTATTAAACCTGAAATAATTATAACAGATAATGAAAAAAATATACCAGTTAAACTGAGTGATGGAGTTTGGGATCCTAATATTAAACACTTTCCATCTTTTGCTTTATCAGAAGTTCACTTAATTTAATTACCTAAAAATGGAACTCGAAAGTAGACAAAACTACATGATAGAAAAACAAACTGTACAACTGTACTTAATGTTTTGAAAACCGAATCGATTCTACTCCATGTTTTTCTGCATTTGTTGAATTGTTTTAGTTTTTCTTTTAGGGATAACGGCGGCAACAGCCATAACCGGTGGATTAATGCTTCCAATAATTGTCCCAACTGTATTAGCCGCATTCACTGCCGTTCAAACTTCATCTTGTGGTTTGATTACTTTAGGTTTTACATCAAAACAAAAAGCTCATTATAAAAGGAAAACAGAAATTTCAAATACATATCTTAATAAATTGTTTATATTTTTCGAAAGATCGAGAGAAGATAAGAACATAACCATTGAAGAATTAGAAGAATTCAATGAAATTTTAGATAAATTTGATGTAGAAATATCATCAATAAAAGTTAAAAATTCCTAGTTAAAAATAGTTGCTTTAAAAATATGAATAAAATTGAAATTTTAGACGATAAAAAATTCATATCAATTAAAATTTTAGACGATATTATTGACAAGATTATCTCTGATGAATTAAAAAATATGAATAAAATTGATAAATTCATATCAAATGAACTTTTTGACGATGTTATTAAGCTTATCACTAATGAATTTACAACATTTAAAGGGCAAATTGAAATAGATGGAGAGATAACTCAAGATGGAAAATACAAACAAGACATGAAATTTGTAGGTTTTAATACCAAAACTTTTGTCAATTTCTTCACTGCGCTGGATAATAAATCGGATGCCTCCGATTGGTATTTCACAGGAAAAATGATTTTCCATAAAAACAATTTCAAAGAAATAAAAAGATCAAAAAAGGGTAGTGGTGTAACCCTACTCAAAAAGATAAAAGAATATATCGGTATAAATTGTTATATGCCGAGCGATGGATACTGCTTTGTAAAGTGCGTTAATCGTGTTTTAAACGAAGACTACACGAGAGAATTTCAAGATTTCATCAACAGTTTTTCAAAATCAAACAGAAAAGGAGTTATGACAACTGCTAGAATCTGTGAATTCAATAAGAAATTTAATACTAATTTTCAAATTTAAATGCCCAAACATAGACATTTTCAACCAAAGAAAGTAACCGAAGAATTAGATTGGGTATTTTACTTACATAAATCACATTTCTGTCTCATTAGAAGAAATAACAAAACCTTAGGTATTACAGAAATAGAAGATAATTACGACGAAAACGTATGGAGAACTTGTAGAGATGATAAAACGGTAACGCAAGTTTCACCTCTAAAACTAAACGTTTTTCCAACCATTCACGATGATTGTTTATACGCATGGGATTGCGAAACCTACAACGAAAATAAAGCCATACCTTATTCTTGCACGTTAATTAATTTAGAAAAACTCAGAAAAATGTTAAACAGAATAAATAATCTCTTTCCAGATTTAAAGCCGACAGATCCCATTCCAGAAGAATTTTACAACAAACTCATGACTAATATAGTAGAAATATTTGTAGGTACAGATTGCATCGATCAAATGTTACAACGTTTAGGAAAAATAGACCAGAAGAGAATAACATTAATTGCTCATAACGCTAGCGGTTTTGATAACTGGATCATGATCAAAAAACGTAAAAAAACTAACACAATGCTCTTTAAAAACGCCCAGAGGAATTCTGTCTCTACCTTTAACTAATTCATTCACTGATGAAGATTTACAGAAAAAATGGAAAAGACAGAAAGAAATAAAGGGTAACTCTAATTATTTGCAAAATATTAATTTCATATGTTCCTATCAACACGAATCATCTAGTTTGGCAGCATGGGGAAATTCATCTAATCTACCAATGAATTTGAGAAAGATCGAAGATGTTAATTTTGCAAAATACACTAAAGATAATTGGGAATCTTTAAGACACGAATGGGAACCTTACGCTCAAAGAGATACGTTATGTCTCGGAGCTTGTTTGATAAAATACAATCAAGCAATGAAAAAAACTGTCTTCCAAAACGTTTCCAATAATCTAACGGCTCTTTCTTTATCTTTAAAGGGTTGGTATTATTTATATCATTACAATAAAGAAATGGTTGAAGAAGAATGGTATGAAACTACTAGAATGGTTCCGAAACACAACGAAAAAGAAAACGTAGAAAAAGTTTACTCACATACTCATCCTTTTATAAGATATTTTATCAGACAAAGTATTAAAGGAGGAAGAGTTTCGGCAAATCGAAAATCATTTGAAACGGATAAAATGAATGAGATCTGCGCTATATTAAAAGAATACAATGAAAGTGACACTTAAGGAATAATAGATTTATTAAATGAATATAGTGTTAACCCAAAAGATAAAACGGAAGATCACGCTAAACTCAAAGAACTGGACTATTCTAAACTGATGGCATTTGACGCTAATGGGTTGTACGCTTCCGCTATGACAGAAGGTGACTATCCTAAAGCGGAAAGTGCCAGATCTTTTCGACCAGAGGAAAATGAAAAATTTGTAAAACTCTTTAATGAGCAGAAATTCAGACCTAGAACTGCTATTTTAAAAGTCTGGTTTAAATATCCTACCAACATGTTCTTTCAACCCATACCAGCTCAAGATAAAATAACTTTTACGAATAGAATAGGTAAGAAGGAAACTGGCACTAAAATCAGGTTTAGAAATGGTTTCTGTTCAGATGTTTTAACATCGGTTGATATTCAAGAAATAGTGCAATTCGGTGGTAAAATTATTAAAATATTAAATGGAATAGTATACGAAGAAAATTTTAAAACTCCACCATACAGAGATTATATTTTAATTTTGAAGGAATTAAGGAATAAATACAAAAAAAAGGAGATATGGTTGCTAGTAATTGCATGAAATTATTAGGTAATTCCTTATACGGTAAATCTATTCAGAAGGATATAAATACATCGAGACATCTATGGAGTGAAGCGACTTTTAAAGCCAACTATGATTCACAAAGTCAAAAGCTATGAAAAAGTAAATGAGACCCAATATATCATTCAGATTAATGACGAAGAAAAAGAGTTTGTTCCTCCAAAGGATTTTACTAACACCCACTCATTTATGTGCATTTATATTATCTCACAGTAAAAAAATAATGAACAATTTCATTCACGTAATAGATGGATTTTATAAGCCGGAAATATACTATACAGATACTGATAGTTTATACATTTCGTCTAGCAATTGGGATAAATTAAATGAAGCTGGGTTGGTGTCTGAAAACGAAAATAGCAAAGGGAAGAATGATTATGGTGATGGTGGAATCATATTTGGTTTATATTTAGCGCCAAAAGTAAAATACAATATCATTCTAACTTCCGACGGTATTCTAAAAGAAAAGAAAACGTTTAAGGGTTACTCTAACTATAAGATTAAGGTAGAAGACTACATTCAATTAGCTAGTGGACATGACGTAACGAATGAATTTGATAAACCTTGGGTAAAAAGTTTTACTGATGGAATAGTTATTCCTAATGAAAAACAAAAGAAAGTTTTCAGAAGTTATCTGAATCTCGTTAAGAGAAAAGCACCAAACAGTGAAGGAATTATGTATCCTTACACGACGGAAAAGAATTGAACATGGATGACAACTATGAATTTGATGATTTCGATTATCTAACTATTCAAGAAGAGAATGAAGAGTGTTAATTTTTTTGTTTTAAATGAAGTTGAATAACAATTTCCTCGTTACCAAAATCTATAAACCTATTTTTACCATCTTTGATTTCCAGATTTATATCTTTAATCATAAAGGAATTAAGTGGTAAATATGTTGTTTGAAATGGTTTCTCTATAATTCTACATCCAATCGGTACAGTAAATGTTGGAAGACTGTAAATAATCTGACGTTTATATTTATTGAAAAATCCACCATTTATCAAATTGTAATGTATATTTATCACATCGATATCATTCTCGATATTAGCTTTGTGTGGTGCTAAAGTGGATTGGGTGTATAGTCGTTTATCAAATCCTAGTAACGTATTCAATGAATTTCTACGTTGAAATCAACTTGACAATTATTTCTTAATATCAATTTTATTTTGTTTAGATTCAAATTACCTTCGAATTCGATATTGTTTTTACCGCTCACGCTTCCTGCGTATTCAGATAAGCATTCGTTAATGGCTATGTATTCGTAGCTTCCTGGTAGTAAACGTATGGTTTTGAACGTAACTCCGTTATCTGTTGATATTTTTATTTGGTTATTTTTTTCGTTGATATTTCTAATGGAATTGTAAACAGAGAAATACTTTAATCCCAATTCATATTCTTGATTGCGATCGAGTTCGTACTCATAGTCTAGAGACAATTTAATGTCTGATTGATAAGGTGGTGACGAATAGTTGTTCTTTATTTGACATTTTTAATGACTATTTTCAATCACGCTTTTATAATCATTTTTATCTATGATACCTTTCTCTAGGAGTCTTTTTAATATACAATTTACTTCATTATATTGACTGTGTGATCGATGTCCTTCTTTCATTGCCGCTAATATTACTCGCAATCTATTAAGTAGTTCCTGGTTGTTGTCGGATAAAAACGTTATACCTTGTCCAGATACCATATCTTCGAATTCGTCTATTTCTTGTATGATTGGATAATCTTCTGCATAATCATCTGATTCCTCTTCATCAGGAATAACTTTATTTAAATATGTTTCAACTACTTTCGATCTTCTTGTTTCGGGTCCTGACTTTCTTATTGCATCTAGAAATTTGGAGTATGCTACTAAATCCTTGTAATCGGCAGTGCCAGCATCCTCCCCATTCATTAAATCTATTAATCCTTTCGTTAATGTGTATATATAATCTTTTGTATCGATTATAAATTCGGGGGTATTTGCCCTAAATCTTATTCTAAATCCATTAAACCGTAACCCTGCTTCATCAATGATTGGTGAAATGCTCTTTGGTAAATCTGGGTCAGGGTTTGAAAAATAATGTTTTACATCATCTACTGTCCTAATTATAATACCATGATATTCAATCGCTTTGGGAGGTTCTATAGGAGGGATAAGTCTCTTTTTAATATCCTCTTGAGATTTTAATATGGGTTGAAATAGAGTTTGTAGATTTTCCGTTAATCCGAGTTGTTGTAATCTGTTATTTTCAACTTGGGTTTTTATTTTATTCCTAGCTTTGATATATTCTTTATTTCTTTTTAAAATATTATTCCAATCCAATGTATCTCTGTCCATTCCGTGATTTATCGACAGAATGATTTGAGATAAATCTTTATCGTTTAATTCAAATAATAAAAAACAATTTGCATTTTTTCTAATGAACATAGAATCCATCCCATAAAAAGATTGGGATTGGTATATGCAGTGACAGTTGTGATGTCTTCCTTTCGTGAAGAATTCTTGTTGAACAGCTTGATTTCTTTGCGCTACGCAGTCGTCAAACAACATTAAGTTATTTCGTTTGCTATCAATATTAGACAAGTCTAGATCATTAACATTTTTCGTAAGAAAAACTTTTATATCCGTTGGTTTCTTTCCTTCGATGTAGTTATCTATGATATTTTTTATTTCCACTTCTTCTTCGTTTTCTTCTTAATATTGAAATAGGTCTTGAACATCTTTCTTTGGTAGATATTCTAAAGCTTTGAGGAATTGATAATATGATTGCCCAGGTGTTGTTGTGTAGATATACAAAGAATCGAAATCTAAAAGGTTTGGTGTTGTCAACATGTTAAAAGTGAGATGAGTTTTCCCAGAACCGGAACTACCGCATATACACATGAGCATTGGGTTACTTGGAAATATTTCTGAATGATTAAATTTTTTGCCCATTTTTTATTATTTTAATTTGTTCCAAAAATCACTCCTTCTCCTTTATACTTTGAAAGATATATTCCTTCTCCAGTGCGTATGTTTTTTAAAAATATTCCATTACCCTTATGTTTGACTTTGATTTCTCCTGTGTCAATACTATCTACTAATTTATTTAATCCTTGTTTAACAGTTTTCTTGGTTTCTTCACTAAATCTTTTTCCAAATTCTTTCATTGTGCCTATCATTTCTCCCACTCCTGAACCTTTCTTTTCCGTTTTAGGTTTTTTAACCTCTGCTGCCAACTTTTCCATTGCTAAATTGTGTCTATGATCTACGGCTGCTTTCTTTTCATCGGCAGCTTTTGTAGAAGCAGCTTTTGCAATAGCAGCTTTCTTTTCGTTGGCAACGCTTACACCACCATCTGTAGTACCAGCCACTGTAGCCGCCGCGAATACCAGCAAATATTAAAGGTAGGGAAAATATAAATCCACCTTTTTTTTACATTTGTATCAATTCTTTCTAAATCTATATCGTCTCTTACTTTACAATATTTGTATTTATCAATAAGTTTTTTAGTTATACTGATTTTTTTACCGTTGAAAGTTATTACAGTAGGGGAATCTGTTTCAACAGCTTCTATTATTTTCATAACTAAAGTTTCTACTTTCATTTTTAAGGGTATATTTTTTACTCAATTCTTATCATTCTTCTATCTGCTATTTTAATTAAATGTTTTGCTTCTTCTAATAATAAACAATAACCTGTTACATCTCCTTGTGTTTTTTCAATATGAATATTTATGTTCACTCCTGTTTTGAAAAGATCTTCTTGGTGAGCTGATAGATCAAAACAGAAGATTGGATGATTAAGTGCAAAATCTACATATTCAAACTGAGGTAGATTTCCGAATAATTCACACATGTTTTTATAGTTTCTATACAATTCATTATAATCCTTTGTGGTTGGATTAATTGTTAAAGGTTGGTTAGGATAATTATCGTTATTTAATCTTACTTGAACTTTATGGATTAAAGGATCTTGAGTTTGGTTCATTGCCACTCTAAACACATTATTGTTATTCGTTTGAGAATCTGGTAAGTTCTTGAAACCAACTATTAAATATCTTGCTGGTTTAATAGTGTTACTGATGGGCCATGCGGTGGATTCTCCAGTTAAAGTCATGCTACCTACCGTATTGCGATGAAGAAAAGCTATTTCAATATCTTTATCTCTCCAAAGAATATCTTATCGTCGTTGATTTCTCTTTGTAGATGAATTTTATATGGTAAGCCTATGGAAACTTTTCTGTGTTCCAACAGACCGAATAAAGGATATAATTTCCAATTTACGTAATTACCCCACCTATTATTCTCAACAACATTATTATACTGAAGTACTCGTTTTTCGAATCCATGATTAGCTGCTCGTCCTACTCTTTCTATCGTGTTTCGAGCAACAACTCTCACTCTAGCTAAATCGGCATCATTTGCAAGATTTCTTACCGGTTCCTTTAAAATACTTCCATCACCAACATCGGGTATCCAACCTGAGACTGAATCGAAATCTTTAGGATATAAAACTGTTTTCAACATTGTGTCGAATTCCCCAGGATGTTTGATTGTTTCTATCGGATTTGAACCAGCTTCCAAAACCATCTCGCTAAATAAAGATGGAAAGAAATTGTTTTCTAACGTTGTATTAGTTTGTGGAACACGATTTTCATTGGGAGTTCCATCTTTAATTTTGAAATCGCATCTGAAATAAGCATCGGAAAGAAGCAACCAATTCGATAATGAATTTATTTCGAAGGTAATTCTACCACCATCATTCAATTGGGATTTAGAACCAACAGTGGGTGAGATGATAATATAATCCTCTTTTTTCTTGTTTAATGAATAACGAATCGGATCGTATAATTTACAGATTGGATCTAGTATTTTATTTGCCATTTTTAAGGTTTAAAATTTGAGTAGAAAATTTCCAAAAAAGAGTTATCTCCCTTCTACATTATTTTAATATGCTTTTTTTTTGATGGAATGTAGGAAATTGATTGAAGGTGTTTTTAGTGTATGAAATGTGAGGGTGTTTAGGTCTTTTTTTAAGTGTTAGAATTTATGAAATGTAGGGTATTTTTTAGTGTAAGAATTTTATGAAATGTAGGATGTTTTGCTGTAAGAATTTATGAAATGTAGGGAGTTTAGGTCTTTTTTGGGAGCTTATAGATTGGTCGCATTTTCCCCATGAAATGAAATGGAATGGGGAATTCCCATGCGACCAATCTATAAGCTCATATACTACTTGTATTTGGTAACGTGTGGGACACAAAGAAATTGTGAAATGCGTTCGTGTCTTAATAGACTCAGTTATGGTTCAGTTTGGTATTACCCATGTTTATGACCAAATTTGTCAGCTAACGCCAATATAATTGCCACCTCTTTCCATGTTAACAGATTCTATATTGGTGAAAGATTTCCAATTTGTCGCATGACATTCTGATCAATACTTATTGACTCATCAAAAATATACCTTTATATATAACTTTTAGTTAGGCAAATTGAAAGTAGACCACAGCTGGATATAAACATCTGCTGTAAAGGAAACGACTATTTTCTCCTTCATTCTCCCGCATCCAAATCTCGTCCTATATCCAAAAGTCTGAATGAAAAAATGCATAAAAAAAAGAAAAAAGGGGAAGGGAGGGAGGGTGTCGAAAAATACCACTGACTACATTCGTTTACATTTTATGTTTCAGTTGTCTGATTGTAATACATTTAAAGATTGTCACGTAATCACGTGACTTTTGTTTGTTCAATCATCAGTTCATTTCAGAAAGTACTTGTGTTCTATAAGTATTTGTGTTTTATAAATCATAATGAATGATAAAGGTTTGACAGGTGGGGAAGTGTCGTTCAGCACTTGATTCATTGTTGTTTGTAAGCAAGTGCTATTTATGGCGCCAGGCAGGGTTTCGGTAAAATGTTGTTTTGAATTTCGGGTTTCGTTTGGCGGTTCGGTTCGTTAGTACTTGGATTATTTACATCGTATAAGAGAAAGTGGTTGCTTTACATTCCATAGTAGAAAATATAAAATAAAACAATCGTCCTATAATGGTCAACACAGAGACTTTGTATGATATTATTAGGAAAATATACATTAATGATCCTAATTACACTATTCATTTATTTCGCACCTTCGCCTTTGTTGTTTCTTGAATGTAATGTAATAAAATATATAGTTTTCAGAAGTACTAGAGATAATTCTTTCAAAAATAGATCAAAGAGGGATTTCTCTTTCTATTACAATATATGTCTCTTCTATATATGGTAGAATCTCCAGAAGGGTCAGTCGCGGATAATGCTGGATTTCAAGACTCAAATTTCGCCGATTTGCTTAGCTCAATAATCCCCGTTAAGGTACGATAGGTCAAACGGATGGCGAAACTGTCCCTTTTATATATTGTGACATGAAAACTTGTGAATACAATTGAAGCTGTATGAACAAGCCGTATAAATTCCCTCTATTTTGTGGTAATGTTTACACTTCGATGATATGAATATGAATGTCAAGGTGATTTGTAGTCCGAAACATTTGCCTCCATTCAGGTTCTTTGGGCAGTTGTCTGCTGGTGTAGAGTGTAAACTGGGCCCGTTTTGTGGAAATTTTTCGAAGGCGCGGGTTTTTAAACCCATTTATTTTAATCGGATCCTCTAAACCCAGATATTTTCGGAAAGGTGGATAGGTTTGCAATTCAGCCATGCCAGTATTAATGTACCAAAAAAAATTCATGACACGTCTGTAGTTACATCAAATCATTTAAGACTGATGCGCAACAGAAGTTCAAAGATCACAAGGAGATGTGGTATATCTCAGGGCCTAGGTTTTTACTATCAAAATAGCAATCAGAATAGAGGTTGGGATAGAGGCAGATGGCTAGACTTCCATTGAGAGGGGATCTCGAAATGTATGTCTACGTTGCACAATAAGAGATTTGATCAAACAGTATGGAGTTTTATCCGAGGACAGATTCGCATTGAGCGATGTATGGATTCTTAATTTTATGGATAATGTATAACGTGTACTAACTTTATAGTTGGATGAAGTGTCGTTTCTTCCTGTTACTCTCGAGAAGTTATTTATAAAAATTATTATCTATATATTGGATTATAATGTCAGTATTACCTGATAATATTCACGTTGTTATCTACTGATAATAATTCAATGATTAAAAAGTTAAAAAAGTGCTTTCGCATCTCTTTAGCGTTCATAAAAAAGAAGACTTTCGTTTTCTGGAGATGCCCTTTCGAAGGTGTAGAAGCGTAACCCCAACAAGGTTTTGGTTGACAGATAACACTAACAGAGAATTTTTTAGAAAATTCATTGCACGATGCCAACTCTTCCGTTCTGTTTTCAGGTAAAGTGTTTTTTTTTATGAAATTTGACAGAGGTCTTTCAGCTTTGTAACGGTGTATAAATTATTATTCCCGCTGGATGTGTGAACCATGCCAATTTCCCGTTTCTATTTCTGAAACACCTTGATAGAAGTGATAAATTATTCAGCAGATGAAAATATAAAGGAAAATATAGCTTGCCAGGCAAGGTAATATACGCCTATTGGCTTCAGCTTTGATTTTAAATAAAACACATTTAACAGTACAGTAACAATCACCAGTTGGAAATATTTTAACTTCGGTCATACACTTCTTTGGGATGATACTGAACAATATTACTAAGTTTTGTCAAAAAGAATAGAGCCTTTAAGTTTTTACGAGATAAAAATTAAATTCGTTTTCAAGAACGAGGTCAACTCACATAAAAAAAAGTTTTCAATTTTTTGATTTTCAATAAAGTTCATCCATGAATGATAATAAACAATTCCACCACGTTTTATCAAAACACGTCAAGAATCGCTCCTTCTAGAGGGTTTAGCAGCTAAAGATTGAACGCGTTTTCAAGAACAAGTGCAATAACTAAATACTACATATATTTTTCAATTTTCTGATTTTCAGAAGGGTTTATCTTCGGTTGATTACAAACACTCACACCAAATTTCGCCACAGTCCTTCAAGAATTGTGCCTTCTGGCGTCTTTACGAGCCAAAAAATGAACGTATTTTCAAGAACAATGGGCTACTATTCCTTTTTTCAGATGGGTTCATCCTGGGGTGATTACAAACACTCACACCAAGTTTCGTCATAATCCATCCATCATGGACTGACGGACGGGCATGGGTGACGCCAATATATGCATTTATGTATGAAGTTTTATGCATAAAAAATAAAAACTAGAGCCACTCGTGGCACAGAGTGGGACTTTGCAAATGTAGCAAATTGCAAAAGACCCCGAAAAAATCAACCATCGGCGATAATTATTTCAAGTGCAAGAACAGCCTAAAGTTGAGAAAATTTAAAAAAAAATTCTAATACCGGAAGTAGACGACAGACCTCACAAATGAAAGTATCAGCTGATAGCCAAGGTCAATGACCTTTGATCTTGTAAAGTAGAAGGTCTAAAAAGGTCAAGATCAAGAGGTATGAGTCATCAAAATTTCAAATTGCACACGACTATAAAACCGGAAGTTGATTATTATTAACATGATAGCCTTTGTTAGCTGTTCGTAGCAACTAACATTTACCTCTGGAGGCGGAAAGGCGCCTTTGTTATGTTCTAAGCAGTAATAGCCACTAACAACTTCTTGAAATAATCAACTAATAAAAGGCGAATCGGGTGAAGAAATTGTGAAATGCGTTAGTGTCTTTATATACTCAGTTATGGTTCAGTTTGGTATTACCCATGTTTATGACCAAATTTGGCTTATGTAGTGTTGATACAAACAAAAATTTGATATTCCAAAAATGAATTGGTGCAATTCCAATAACAAGTATCATTGTATGTCTGGCCCTAAACGTGTCTATATCCCGTAAAATATCACGTCAGAAGAATAGGTACAGCCAAATTTGTCGGCCTACGCCAATATAATTGCCACCTCTTTCCATGTTAACAGATTCTATATCGGTGAAAGATTTCCAATTTGTCGCATGACATTCTGATCAATACTTATTGACTCATCAAAAATATACCTTTATATATAACTTTTAGTTAGGCAAATTGAAAGTAGACCACAACTGGATATAAACATCTGCCTGTAAAGGAAACGACTATTTTCGCCTTCATTCTCCCGCATCAAAATCTCTTCATGTATCCACAAGTCTGAATGAAAAATGCATAAAAAAAAGAAAAAAGGGGAAGGGAGGGAGGGTGTCGAAAAATACCACTGACTACATTCGTTTACATTTTATGTTTCAGTTGTCTGATTGTAATACATTTAAAGATTGTCACGTAATCACGTGACTTTTGTTTGTTCAATCATCAGTTCATTTCAGAAAGTACTTGTGTTCTATAAGTATTTGTGTTTTATAAATCATAATGAATGATAAAGGTTTGACAGGTGGGGAAGTGTCGTTCAGCACTTGATTCATTGTTGTTTGTAAGCAAGTGCTATTTATGGCGCCAGGCAGGGTTTCGGTAAAATGTTGTTTTGAATTTCGGGTTTCGTTTGGCGGTTCGGTTCGTTAGTACTTGGATTATTTACATCGTATAAGAGAAAGTGGTTGCTTTACATTCCATAGTAGAAAATATAAAATAAAACAATCGTCCTATAATGGTCAACACAGAGACTTTGTATGATATTATTCGGAAAATATACATTAATGGTCCTGATTACACTATTCATTCATTTCGCACCTTCGCCATTTTTGTTTCTTGAATATAATGTAATGTAAAAATAAATAGTTTTCAGAAGTACTAGAGATAATTCTTTCAAAAATAGATCAAAGAGGGATTTCTCTTTCTATTACAATATATGTCTCTTCTATATATGGTAGAATCTCCAGAAAGGTCAGTCGCGGATAATGCTGGATTTCAAGACTCAAATTTCGCCGATTTGCTTAGCTCAATAATCCCCGTTAAGGTACGATAGGTCAAACGGATGGCGAAACTGTCCCTGGACAGCAAATATAAAAGTATAAATAGATAGCCAATGCCAGTGATGTTTGATCCTACAAAGGTCAAGGTCAACAAAGGTCAAGGTCAAAAACTGAAAATTTTGAAATTCCAAAACCCGTTCCCTTTTTTGAACTATGAAGCGGAAACAACCGAACTTTTAAAACAAAGTGGCTCAAAACATGAAATAATTGTATGCAAATTTCCATTTTGAACAAATGTATACTTTGCGAGTTATGCCCGTGGCCAAAAATGTCATAAATGAGTAATTTAACCCCGATGTGCCACGCCCACCTCAATTTTTTTTGCATAGGTTAATTGATATTCAAAATGTTACGTTATGTTCCAAATGTCAAGCTCCTACATAATACAGGTCAAGAGATATAGGTTAACAAATGTCAACAAAGGTCAAAATCGAAAAATGAAAATATCCAAATGTAAAAAACCCGTTCCTTTTTTGGAACTATAAAGCTGAAACAACTGAGCTGTTAATACAAACTGGCCAAAAGGATGAGATAATTGTGTGCAAAGTCCCTTCTTGAAGAAACGTATCCTATGCGAGTTATGCCCCTGCCCCAAAATGTATGCAATTAGTAATTCAACCCGGATGTGCCACGCCCACCTCAATTTTTTGGTCATAGGTGAATTCATATTCAAAATGTCTAGTTGTTTTCCAAATATCAAGGTTCTACATCAAATAGGTCATAAGATATACATACACCAAGCTCAAAAAGACACAAACATTGTAAAAAAAACACTCAAATTTAAAAAAAGTACGAATTTCAATTTTGCTTTAAAAACTTATGTTATATATCGTTAGAAAGAGTATGAAGAGCACATTACGAATCCGAAAAAATTAACCCTCTAGGTTATTTAGGTCACGTGCTAGAGCAGTCCAAAGTTGCGAATTTGGCTGTTTTCAGACAGCCATACAACCGGAAGTAGATGTCGAAGTCAAATATGAAAGTATCAGTTGATAGCCAAGGTCAATGACCTTTGACCCAATGAGTAGGTCATCAACGGTCAAGGTCATGAGATATGAGCCTTCAAACTTCGAAAAAATTCAATCGGAAATTGCAAAAAAGCAAAAGCGAAATTCAAAAATCGGCTCCGACAGTTTTTTTTCTGATTTTCATTTTCTTTCATTTGACACCAAAATTAACAAAATCGGATAAGCCGTTATCTCTGGATAGATTCTGACGCATTTCAGAAAAATCAAAATGGCGACCAAAGTATCACCTTCGGACCGGATTTTATATTCTTCGTTTTTTTGTCATAACTTTGGTTATCGATTCATATAAGTTTCGTCGCGCTAAATTAATTACACCGGAAGTAGTTCAACCGGAAGTGAGAATCGATTTCCCGTTTAAACCGGAAATAAAGTAAAAAATTTGACTATACAATCTTGTTTACATTCTTAAATTGTCTTTGCTCAATTTTTTTTTAGATTTATCAGACAAAAAGTGAAAAAGTTTTTTTTTTGGGTCAAAAATTGCAAAATTCGGCCGAAAAATGTGTGCAACAAATATTCGATTTTCGAAATTTTTTAAGTGCTATCATATCAGGAGTTACAGTTAGATTCTAGAAATGAAAACCCGAAGAAAATCGACCCAAAAATGCCATTTTTAGAGCCGATTATTCTTTTTTTGCACATGTTGAGCTGATAGACGAAGTGCTCAGTTTATAATTTAAGGTTGGAAAACTGTATAACTTGTCCTACGTACATATATTAGAAAGAATATGACAGAGAAAATAAAATAAGTTGAGGATAGAGAAGACCATGTCTCAAGTACAAAGGGGTTACATTCAGCCTGTTTGATATCGATTTGACCTTATGCATTTTATATATCAAATTTTCGTAAGTAATTGTAATCAAATGGCGAAAACCACAACATTATATTCTGCAGTTCATTCAAATTCCGTGATGAAACAATTTTCGAGTCGAAAGAAAAAATTTGTCAAAAAATCTGTATTAGAATTGCACTTTTGAGTGTTAAGAAGAAACGAAATGTCAGCGGATCGACGCCCATGTATGCATAGTGTCCTCATATGGGTACAGCAATAAATTTGAATTTCATTTTCATAACGATATGCAGACACAAATCAACGTACCAATAATTCTGGGACTTCGAACACTGAACTGTAACTCGTCCGTTTTCTTCTTTCGCCCAAACATTTGTTTGTTTGAACAGGGTATACGTCGTGTTTTCTGATGAAAAACCCGTTCCTTTATTCTAGTTTTTCTATTTTCTATTTTGATGTGACGAGATCTCACGGTGCATGAATAAAGTTTTTTAGGTTGTAATTGAATTACATAGACATTCGAGAATATTAGAAATACAAAACACGCGATATACGTGTGCAATGAGAGAAAATTTACCAAAACAGCCTCGTATCCTTCTTTCTCCGGAGTAATAAGCATTTTTATAATGGTGATCAACCAGCTTCTTCCCTCTCAATTTTTCATTTTTTCAAATTTACCAAAGTATTCCATGTACAGACCTTAATGCATTAAATTCTTTCGCAAATCCTTTAGAATTGTGTCAATTAAACCATCGAGGTATTGTTTTTTTTCTTTTTCATTCATTCATTCATTATATTGTCCCCATAGGCTGAATGTAAAATAAAGAGTTAATTATTAATGCCCTTGAATTCAATGTGACAAATGTCGCATATTAATTTGTCTCTATTGCGATAATTCGGTAATTCTATAGAAATTGATATTTTTAAATAATTTGTTAATTTTTAGTAAGGTGATAATAATATTAGCATGAAACATCTGCCTCTATTCCAGCCCCTGTTAGCTATTTGCATAGTTTCGGTCTGTAATAATACCAAAATCTGTCTGAAATATCATTATACAGCTACAGAACTTTTTATTATTTCAAGCGAGAGGGGTATAAAAAGGAGCTGCTTAACAGAGTATTAAGAAAACGAAGTCTGTACCTACTGATACTAACTTTAATTATTTGCATCTGGTATCTGGCATGGAACCAAGATGAAAAAAAATCGTTTGTTACGGATCAGCAGATTCCGTTATTACATCATGCTGTCAACTCTAGGTAAGTTATTCTATCATTTTATACACCAATGTTCAGATATATATTCATTTGATACAATTATATCATTCTATTCATAGTATAATCTACAGGTCTTAACCAGGACCTTGCGAGTGTATACAGCTACTCGTATCGTTGTGGGTTTATACAGCTACTCCTATCCAGAAACTTGCGAGTGTATACAGCTACTCGTATCGATGTGGGTTTATACAGCTACTCGTATCGTTGTGGGGTTTATACAGTTACTCGTAACCTTGCGGGTGTATACAGGTACTCGTATCGTTGTGGGTTTATACAGATACTCGTAACCTTGTAGGTTAATACAGCTATTCGTATCGTCGTGGGATTTATACAGCTACTCATAACCTTGCGGGTGTATACAGCTACTCGTATCGTTGTGGGTTTATACAGCTACTCGTATAGTTGTGGGTGTATACAGCTACTCGTAACCACGCGGGTGTATACAGCTACTCGTATCGTTGTGGGTTTATCATCTACTCGTATCGTTGTGGGTGTATACAGCTACTCGTAACCTTGTGAGTGTATACAGCTACTCGTATCGTTGTGGGTTTATACAGCTACTCGTATCGTTGTGGGTATATACAGCTACTCGTAACCTTGTGGGTGTACTTCTAACCAGGACCTTGCGAGTGTATACAGTTACTCGTGTCGTTGTGGGTTTATACAGCTACTCGTATCGTCGTGGGTTTATACAGCTACTCCTAATCAGGACCTTGAGAGTGTATACAGCTACTCGTATCGTTGTGGGTTTATACAGCTGCTCCTTACCAGGACCTTGCGAGTGTATACAGCTACTCGTATCGTTGTGGGTTAATACAGCTACTCCTATTGTTGTTGGTTTATACAGCTACTCCTTACCTTGCGGGTGTATACAGGTACTCGTATCGTTGTGGGTTTATACAGCTATTCGTATCGTTGTGGGTTTATACAGCTACTCGTATCGTTGTGGGTTTATACAGCTACTCCTAACCTTGCGGGTGTATACAGCTACTCGTATCGTTGTGGGTTTATACAGCTACTCCTAACCTTGAGGGTGTATACAGGTACTCGTATCGTAATGGATTTATACAGCTACTCGTATCGTTGTGGGTTTATACAGGTACTCGTATCGTTGTGGGTGTATAAAGCTACTCGTAACCTTGTAGGTGTATACAGCTACTCGTATCGTTGTGGGTTTATACAGGTACTCGTATCGTTGTGGGTGTATAAAGCTACTCGTAACCTTGTAGGTGTATACAGCTACTCGTATCGTTGTGGGTTTATACAGGTACTCGTATCGTTGTGGGTGTATAAAGCTACTCGTAACCTTGTAGGTGTATACAGCTACTCTTATCGTTACGGATGTAGTGTAATGGACAAAGATGTATTTTTTTCTTTTCACTATGTTTTATGACTCATTTACATATTCAGTGACTTACGATGGCTACTTGACACAATTCATGTCTACCTCATTGCATTTGTTTGATTTTACAAGATAAAAAAAATTGTTCAAGTTACATATATATATAACTTATCAACTATGTAACAGGGGGAAATAGGTTAAATAATGTCAGCAGGGGCTGTTGTCTCTAAACACAATGGCTACAACATATACAATAACATCTTGATTAATCTTTCAGATTACCCCAGAATACAATTTCTAGAAATTCACACCTCGGTGCAGTTTTCAAGGGAAATATATGGGTGATTCTGGAGACAGACAGAAGTCCATCAACAAGTGAGAAGAAATTCTGTGATAATTCTGGATATACTGTTCTAGTTATCGGTAACGATTTATACAGAACACAATGGAGGTAGGTGATCATTTATCACAGTTGTTATTTGTAGGAATATATCAGTGTTGTCACAAAATAACATTGTTCTCTATTGGATTAAAAAGTTATAATTTTTTAACGCTAACAAGGTTTTTTTTGTATAAATATATTTATAATATCAAAAGATTAAGAGAACAGACTGTCATCTACAATATCTTCTCATAGGTAAAGGGTCATCCTGGTTACCACAAATAACACGGTTTTGTAATGTTAGATATATTTCAATGTGTTAGAAATGAGTGAAATAGAGCATGGTTTTAGATACTTTCATTGATATATAATATACGATTCAAAATATTACCTTTTAAGGAAAAACATACAAAAATATTCAAAATATTTCCAATATTTCAGCAAAGCAAAATGTCGGTTCCATGGTCTTTCAGATCAGGAAAAACTCAACTTCAAATCTGCCATGTATCTGAAAAATTCCAACGTTTCAAGTACAGTCAGAAAGAATATTGGTATTTTATTCGCCATCCAACAAGGAGCTACAGTTATCTATGATTTAAAAACAATCAGTGATTTTCTCAATATAGATTTTAATCACAAATGGTGTTTAAGATATTCAGGACCGGAGAATTTTAATCCATTTCTACATTTTAAAATCGTGAATGCTGGTGATAGGAGTGGTAGTTTCATTTATAATTTGACTGACTGTAAACAAAGTGTCATTAGTATCCTTCCTAGTATTAATCTGACAGATATTACGTCATTTCCGGTAACTATACAGAAAAATGTGAATGCAGCTGTACCATCTATATCTGTGTCACGTGGCATTTTCTTAAAATTTGTACCAGAATCACAGATCTATCATAGAGACTCGTTCTGGAATTCTGTAATATTCCCTAAAACTACAGTGGCTGCAGCACTGTTTACAAGTTATTGGAAGCAATATTTACTTCAACAAGTCGGTGAAGATTTGTCTGTTATAGCTCAGGGAAACACCAAATATAGAAATTATAACTTCAACTCTACACCTTATTCCATTTATCAGCAGATATTTCACTCTCACACTTGTAATGGTTATATATCTATTCCACAGTGTGCTATAAAACTTGCCAAACTCTTTGTGCAGTATAAAATATGGGAACCGTCTAATCTTGAATTATTATTGGCGTGGTTTGGCGACCTTAATAGACTCAATTACACACTTCCGGTACTGGATAAAAAGCAGAACGAGTCTCCCACGGCGGTCATCCAATATTCACCCAAGGTCTCCCTTAAAACTCAAAATTTAACAAATATATGTGACAAACAGGTGAAAATAAAACCCACTCTTAAACGAATTGAAGATATTTTATTGTTGATAGTTTTCAATCATCCTATTTACAAACATGTTGGTTTTTTACATGAATTATATTCTAGAACGTTTACTAATATAATTTATTGTGGTGACAATAGTCAACAATTTCAATCGAATACTCAATATTTAGACTATAATCTAACGTTTATTGAACAATCCGTCAACATGGGATATCAAATATATAAATGTGTGTCTGTTGCTATGAAAATAGACTACAACGTTTCGGGAATACTCATGTTAAGTGATGACGTGTTATTTAATTCGTGGAACGTTTTGGAACTACCCCAAGACAAGCCGTGGACAGGGCAATTATATCGTGTGCAACTTGGTGAACGAAATAGTTGGGGCAACTGGCAAAAATGGTTCGGTGAAAGAGCATTTACTAGTGCTTGGAATGAGATCATTTCTCATCAAAAACATCCACATGCCCAAAATAAAACACCCGAATATCTAACAGATTATTTACAAATTGAAAATCGTTTAAATATTTTTGGTAACTCTACTAAATCTGTTGTTTATGGTTTTTCAGATATAACATACTTCCCTAGAACAATGAACAAAGATTTTATATATTATGCTGATATATTTGCTAAACATGAATTGTTTCTAGAAATAGCTATACCTGTTTTGATTGGTGGTTTGACATCAAGTGATGATATTTTTTTGATAGCTGGGTCTTATCTCTGGGATCAAGAGCGAAATTATTATCAAAACTTCTATAATACCAGTCATCTATTTTTTCATCCATTTAAATGGAGTGTTGAATTGAACAAAGATGAAGGAAGACAATTTTTATGTGAGGAATATTTTCCTTATTTGTGATTAAAGGACCAGGCATCTGTTTGACCAATCGTACCTTAGTCTCAGAAATCGAATTTGTTAAGCTTATCAGTTATACTGTCCATAGCTCACAGTCGAAGTTTGAGCCTTCAAATCCACGTGTGTCTACAATTATCCTGAAACTGTGCCAAATATCTTGAAAATACATATATAAAAAATAGAATTGGCAGTTTTTTAATGAAGCCAAGGGTAAAATTAATACTAATCTTTATCCTGAAAATAATTTACACCGTGATACGGAATATACTGACCTTAATGACATTGCCGATGTTATTGATAATCATTTTACAAATATAACCGATGATATTAAACCAAATTATAAACCCCTTTCTCGTGAAAATATTACTTGTATTGAAAACCATGTTTCAAACAAAGTTCCACAAAATCAGTATTTTAAAATTGATTACATTAAATGTAAGGACGTTCTTAATTTACTTTTGTCACTTGATTGTAAGAAATCAACTGGTCCTGATTTTATTGGTCCTAAGGTATTACGTTTATCAGCTGATTATATTACTACTTCTCTAACTTATATTGTTAATTTATGTATAGCCAAAAATACTTTTCCTGATACCTGAAAGACATGCTAAGATCAGACATTACAAATTTCTTTAATACATTTGAACTTTTCTATAAATTTCAATCTAGCTTCCGGAAACATCATTCTTGCAATACTGCACTTTGGCACTGCAAAAAATGTGTGACTCTTGGCTTAATGCAATTGATAATGGGGAAATGTCAGGAGTTGTCTACTTAGATTTTAGTAAAGCTTTTGGTATGTTAGACCACAAATTACTGGTAGAAAAATTGAAATTATACAAATTCCATTACAGCTCTTATACATTGATTAAATCTTATTTAAATTCAAGGAAGCAAAGAGTATCTCTAGGTGCATGTCAATCCGACCTCAATTCTGTAAAATGTGGGGTGCCACATGGGTCAAATCTTGGTCCTCTCCTCTTTCTCATCTTTATCAATGATTTACCATTTCATGTTAGAAATTGTGCTACAGACCTCTTTGCTGATGACAGTACTGTACACTTTTCTCACCATAACTTAAATTGTATTAATGCCACCCTTCAAGATGATATGTTTAACATTAAAACCTGGTGTGAGGATAATGGGATGGTTATAAATGCTACAAAAACCAAGGTTATATGTTAATTGGTTCCAATCTGCAAACAACAAATAACCAATTAGCATTAACTGTAAATAATGTACCTATAGAGAATGTTACTTATACTGATTTATTAGGCATTATACTATTGACCACCATCTTGAATGGGATTTCCAAATTTTCTAAAGTTCTAAAATTTTCCTTCTCAGTCAAATTAAAAAATGCATTCCATTAAGCTTACGTAAAATGTTTTATAATAGTTATATTTTACCATTTTTTGATTATTGTTCTACAGTTTGGGGTAATTCCAATAAGAGTAAATTAGATGTTTTATACAAATTACAAAAACGTGCTGCAAGTAGTATTTTAGATGAAAAAACATGATTCACCTTCGGCACCATTATTAAAAATTTTAAATTGGTTGACACTGTATCAACGTATTAGATGTAATCGTGGCATAATGACATTCAAAATATTTCGAACTGGACACCCTGAATATTTATACAATAAATTTACGGAAAGATCAAAATTAACGGAAACCAGTATGACACTGAGATCAGAAACACTCCGAACATTAGACATACCGAAATGTAATAAAACTGCTATGATGAGAACATTTCAATATACAGCTTCTTTACTTTGCAATTCATTACCACAAACTGTAAAACATAATCCTTCTTTATATACATTTAAACAAGAACTGAAGAAGTTTGTTCTTACTGACAATACTGATTAATATTATTGATTCCATAGCATTTATAACCGTTTCTTTTGTTTTTCTCACCATTTCATTTTACTTAAAAAACTTATACCATCATATATATCATATAAGAAACACAGTGTTTACATTCTAATATTTTTCACCACATCCGTGTTGCATTGTTAATGTATATATTATGTTTTATGAAATTTTCTGTATTTTTATTATATACTTAGTATATAATTCGCAGTTTCGTGGGGAAACATAGTGGTTACATTTCTATATTTCTTTCCTCATTCATGTTACATTGTAAATGTATATATGTTTTATTTTATTTTCTGTGATTTTATTCTTTCTGTAATCTTGTATATATTTTGTAGTTTAGTGGGACCTATTGAAAATTAGACTTCTGTCTAAATAGGTTGCCAAATAAAGTTATTAAAGTGAAATTCCTCGTTTGAAGAAATTTTGCGATTTTTGTACATTTCTAGTACTTCTAAAGATCATTTACATATATTCAAAACTCACATCACCCTTGAAAATGGCTAACCTGTAACTTTAAAAGGGCAAACTATGATTTTTGGTGAAGATGACACGAGGATTTATCAACCTGAACAAACCGGCCGAGATGAATATTACATCCCTGATGTTGATAAATTCCATGATATTGTGAAAAAAAACTGTTGCATATTGCGCATAAACAACTAAGACATTTCGTATTTTAGGCACTGAAGACTGTTATCTAACAGCTGCCAGTGGACGTGTCACGTGTTACATTGCCTGACAACCTATCTTTTTTATGTTTTGGTACACACTCAACTTGATATCGAATTTGTTAAGCTTAAAATTGTGCGGTCGAATTACGTGCGTTGAATATTTTCTATCAGAGAAAGCGATGTATGCTCTCAACCAATTACAAGATTGTTGTTATTGCATCAATGCACCAACATGTCATATTGTAGCATTAACACTTTGTCGGTGTCAGAAATTGTTCTCAATTTCCGGGAATGAATATCGAGAATGTTCACACTTAGTGTCAGCCCCTCTGACCTGCATCACTGACAGACAGAGAAAAAATTATTAACTCGACATATGCTTTGATTGAACCCTGGATCTTCAAGTTAGCGATCAAGCGGCTAACTAACTGAGCCATAACGGCCCCCGCTTGCCGACGACGTTCAGAATAGCTTGGTATTGTGAAGATGACCAACAGGGTCCTCGAACTATTGTGTATTTAAACCATGTGAAATTTCAAAAAGATCTAGGGATAAAAAAAGCAAGACAATTCCGTTCATCAAAATCTCGTCCAAAGTACGGTAAAAATTGTATAGTATAGTGGACTCCAACAAGAAGAAGTACCATAAGGTGTTTCGTAAAGATTTAAAAAAAACATACACACACACACATGCCTCTGAAAGGTCTTGTGGAGGTGGAAGTTAAGTCTTCTAAATTACCCAAGTTTATCTCAGGCGATCTGAAATTCTTTGGCTTCTTTCATTTAATTCAATATGAATCTATGATTTATAACATTATGAATTGTATTATAATTTTGATTTAGGAACACTGCGAGAGTTAGTTCCCTGTATTTTTAAAAGAAATCATATCCACTTGAATCACTCTATTAAAACATTTCATGGAAATGTTTGTATCAGCTAATCCCAATTGCGCGCAT
Organism: Lottia gigantea; assembly: GCF_000327385.1. Lineage (NCBI taxonomy): Eukaryota > Metazoa > Mollusca > Gastropoda > Lottiidae > Lottia > Lottia gigantea. The sequence goes on from NW_008706746.1 coordinate 7,703,142, forward strand.
AGAAATTGACTTGCAAAGAAGAAACTACCAAATTCTGTCAATCTAGGGAAGCCTATTGGATTGAAAACAGCAAGACCTATAGGACTAAATATTCACCATAATGTAGGCATAGCACCCTTTGTTGTCCCGTTCAATACAACCAGCAATCCCAATTTCTAAATAAAGTGTCTGTTCCACCCTAGGCCTGTACATTTGGGAGAATAAACCCTCCCTTCCCCGAAATATAAAAATAGTCGTTTTGTGAACTGCCAATGGATGAGTATAACCGGTAGTAGTCTTCTCAAAATTTTCATGGTCATCATTTATGGATTTTTTATAGGAGACATTAAGGATTAACCAGGCTTTCATTCGACATATTGGAAAGCTTTCAACTAGATTTCTGGAAAAAGTTGTAAAACTTTAACATGGGAAGAGATGGCAAATGAATTAGTGGAGTGAGTCCAAATCAAATTCATAACAATTTTTAATACCTCCCTTTAAATATCAAAATGCAATGGTTTGTAAAACAATTTGTAATTTATAATTGAACAAAAACTCGTCTTATTCCTGTCACCAATTTTCCTTAGATCTCAAATCTCGAATATATTCAATTAAAATTTGTGATTTTACTAAATTGACTCCCAAACCATAATGTGCGCCATCAAAACTGTTCACTCCTTTGGTTAAGGTAAACGACTGTAAGATAGGGACGTTACTTTGTTTCAAATAGTGTTCAATTTGATGATTATATTTTAACACACTGTCAATACTCTGAGCCGGAATACGAGGGGTTTTTAATAATCCAGGCGCATGCGCGGAATGCCACAAATATCTTGGCCACGTTTTACTATCTTTATGACGTAATAACGGATGTAAAAAATTGTTGGTTGTTGCACTTATATTATAATCATTGTGTATTCCGATTCCGAATACAAACAACGATCTCGGTTTTCTAGTTAATTCCTGCATTTTGGTTGAGACATGCATTACGTGCTCTACTTTTGGAAGTTCGTCAAATTGCATGTGCACTGTATTGTTACACAAAGACGCATTGAAATTAATCCAAGCACGACACTCTGCGTCACTGAATACATACATTCCAACACATCTTGTATGAGTCACTGAAATAGTAAAAAGCAGCACCATTAAAAAATGCAATAAAATGAAAAATCTCTATCATATTTTGGGGTTTTATTATAGTGACAGTGTATAATCAATGTGAAAGGAGGTTGTATAGGACAATGAAGATCTACCTCAACTGGACTTGAGTGTAATCTGAATCCTTGTATTTAGAGTTGAGCTAAAAATAAAATAACTGGGCATATTTAATAAAGATTTTAATATAACTGGTATGTCATGGCTTTAGATTTCGATAGGTCAAATTTCTTTAACAATAGGATTTAATTACAATGCAATCCAATTAAATTCCCTCAAAGCCAGCATGCATATTCGTGTATGGTCAAGTTGTCACTCTCGAACATAAAGCAAAATTCCTAGATAGAGTTTAAACTTTTACATGCAGGAAACAATGTTGTATATACTTACATTGCGGTATAGGTTTGTTCCTTAGAGCTCCATCATACATATTACCTTTCACCAGCATTAACAAGGCTGTGTATAAATGTCGAATGAACGAATCACCAACGAAATAAATAGTCATACCATTTAAAATATTACACATATCTTTAGGAGTTCTTTCTGGAGGATGACAATCTGGGTGCTCTGGCGTCCAATTCGCATGCTCAGCATTTATTTGCTGCCTCATGTCTAAACACCCGGGGCATTTACACTGTTCAATAGATTTACTTGTACACACGTTGTCATAACAACATGGTTTTGCACCCTTAGGGTCACAAAGCGCGCGGAACCACAGCAATGGTCTTTGATTTCCAGTTAACCAATCAAATGTCACGTTTCCACAATGGTCATCCAATCGTTGTAAGGTTCCAGGGAGATAAAAATCACCTCTGGCTTTCTCCAAGAAAACATCCATTTCAAGTTTCATGAAAGCACTCACTTCTTGTTCCACCCACTTTCCACGAGTCATTAATTTTAAAACATTGGGGCAAAGATATTTCGAATGACGTAACGTCCGTTTCCAGGCCGCCATATTGGTTTGTAAGATAGGATGAGAGAACGTTATGAGTAAAATCCAGGCAGTTACCAAACTTGACACGGCAAATAATGCAAGAAACGTTTTGAATATTGTACGAAACCTCATCGTATCACAGGAAAGTTTCATTTAAACCAGGTAGAATAAAATCTTTTCTGAAACGAAACAATCGTTTGAATAAAATAAAGCTGGGAAGGACTAATTAATGACTGTGAATTTATTAGTATTGTGGTCCGAAAAGAGCGAGTACAAATTTGATAATACTGAACCTGCAATAGTGGTACAGAGGAACGTGATGTTCAATAACATTGCGATGATTAAAAAATGAGTGACAGCATTTGGTCTTTGTGCAACATTCGAATCCTAATAGTCCAATATACAACAAAAAACAATTAAATAGTGTATGATATCTGACAAATTCACAGTGTTACAGAGTGGGAGTGAATTTCTGTCTACAAAATCGTGAAGGTGATATTTGATTTAGAAATTCTTGTATTTATTACAGCCCTCTCGAATGTAATGACCTATCTATCCAGAGTTTGACTGTAGTAAAACAAAACAACACTTTTTAGCTCTACCATCAGCATTATGCAAACCAAACATCATGTGCGGGTAAAACAGGTGTCAGACATGCTATCAGAATAGTGCAAAATGAAGGCTTCAGTTTTACCGACACGTGTACGGGTGAGAAAACCAAATTTTAAATTATAGTAATTCATAAACAAACTTGTAAGAAGATAAGATATTAAATTTGAATTGTTGAATAGGTTGCTACAAACATTGATATAGATAATTGAAATAACTTACCCCAAAATTCATCCACTATGACTGAAATCCTTTTGATATTTGCATAATCACGGTAGTAAAAATAACATCCGGTGACTAGGACGTATAGTGAAAGTTTATATTAGTCCGTTAATAGATAAAATACCAAGGTAATTAATCAAAATATTGTTAATGAACTTCCCTAATTAGATTTACCTGTATATAATATCTGTATATAGGTGTTATATTGGTACAGATAACTCAAACATCGCCTCAGGCTACAATCATTGCATTTTCCTCAATTCTGAATTGGTTAACTGAATCTGAATGTAATGATATCTATCTATCGTTGTTTAAACCACGTCATCTTATAAAAAAATAGATTGGACCGTGATTCACTGTATCCAATATCCACTTTTCGGACTTATTTAAGAGAATATGGATGCTATGTTGACGAATACAGAACAGAGAGAGAGAGCTTGCTCTTTTTAGTACAGAAGTTGTCATTTTATATAACGTGATCATGATAAGTTAGATACATATTACATTGTATCGTAAAATCGACTGGACCATTTTCACTAGTTTTTTGCTATCGATTAATGGCATGTATTCTAAGGGCGTGTATTCTGTATTGTTGTGACACCATCCTAGCCATCCTGCTTATAATGTGAGTCTAATTCCAAGGCCCTATATCCACTAACAAATGTTCGTATTTACTTTTTGTATCATGTTGAAGCAAATAATAACTACCTAAAATTTGACACGACAGAATCCCATGTTTCGAGACTCCTACAACCTATAATTCGATAATTCGTTACAGATCCATTCGTCAGTTGGACTCACTCCACTAAAACATTTCATGCAAATGATTGTATGAATGTAGTCCAGACTATTTTTCGAAATCTTCTTTCTCTCACCCTTTTGGGTTTTTTGCATGCCTATTTTTGAGTAATCTTTGGTCTAAATTTTGAATTTGATGTATGAAATTGCATTATTTGTAAGATATGGTGAGATGATGAGAGACCTAAAGGCGGAAGGATAATTCTAAAAATAGTTGTTTTGTGAACTGCCAAACTCTAGCGGATGAGTATAACAGGTAGTAGTCTACTTTCAATTTTAGTAGCTCAAAATTTTCATGGTCATCCTTTATTGAATTTTTTAGGAGACATTGAGAATTGGTCAGGCTTTCATTCGACACATTGGAAAGCTTTCAACGAAATTTTTGAAAAAGATGTAGAAGGTTGAATTTCGTGTTTTAACATGGGAAGAGATGGCAAATGAATTAGTGGAATCCTATCGTCTGAATGCTATTGACAAAACGGTAAATCTTTTTTTCCTGCATCGACATATTTTGTAGTTACCTCCCTTCATTAACTTTTCTTTAGAACGGGCTCAACATTAGTGAACCGGGGGCCAGGTGATTCAACGCGTCCGAAGCCGCGAATATCCGATGTGGTGTATGGTACGGGATAATCGATAAAAAGAGAATAGAAATAGTAAAGGCACGAGGTAAGGGTCCGTAAATGGTCAATACAGACGAAAACAGAAGAAGTGCACGCACGTGGTACACGAAGAGTGAAATCACGAGGCATGGGTCCGGAAATGGTGCTGGCACAAATCGCTACAACTATGCGGTCTGCATTCAAGCTAAATGTTTTAACGTATAACCCATTGATACAGTGAGTTGCCGATTTGATTCGGGTGACTTCTTAAAAACCGTTGTGCCATTAACGATTTTACTTTTACTCTCTATTAGGACGTGTTCAAAAGTAACGTGGCAGTGGGCGGTTAAGTCAGGTCGGGAACAGCAATTCCGAGTGGATCGGAATACTTCCTTCCACCTACCTTGGCAATGCAATGTCGGTCGGATCATTTTGGGTTTCTGTGAATCACCTGAAACCTTTTGCACTTTCTTGTTTCTAGAAAACTCATTAATTCATTAACCAGTTTGTATTTTCAATAACATAAATAATACAGTAAAGAACGAGTATCAGGGTTTGTTATGAGCAGTTTGTAATGATCAGTTTGTCTCGTTTATTAAGCAACTACGGTTAAACAAGTCCTCAATAAAACCAATGGAATCATCAGGAATCAAGGAAACCTGCGGGTGGAGTTTTTAACTGGAGATTTTGGGAAATTCAACCGTTGTATTGGTGTTGTTTATACCAGGGCGCAGATTTTGAACATGACAAACCTTCAACATCACACGTGTACAGAACACACATCTAGCTAGTTAACGGGTAAAATGTTTTCGGAAAAAATTGGCGATTTTAGATCTTTTACGTGTTGGTTGATTTCGGGATATGTGGTTGGATCGAACAGTTTGGGTATTGAGAAAACTTCCAGTGCGAGCAGAACTATTACTGGTTTGTAAGTTATTGGACCCAAAGTTTCTGATTAGAGCATTTCGTCGTGCTGCTGGTATCTGTTGGGAAGTCTCCACAATCACTCTGTTTGCTGGATTTTCAGATGTATCATTGCTTGTTGATGGATTCCACACCGGTAGTCGAATATGTTGTAAGTCTCGCAATGTTCCTATCCATAAGAAATTAAAATCCCGATTTAAAGTGTCAAACTCTGCATTCCAAGTCTCTTCGTCATCAGTGCTTTCAGCATCCGAGTCTATATAGAATGAATTAGGCTGGGTGAGATGGCCATCTACGATATTTGATGGTAGAGGCAGAATGGGCGGCATTTCTCTTGTTTCATAGTCGTCATTTTCCACTTCCAATTTAGGTTCGGGTTGCTGCACTGGTTTAGACTGTTTATTCTGTAAAAGCAATAGGAGTAAAATTGCATACACAATACAAAAAACTACGTAATTTTAAACTAAATGTCTTTTGTGTTCAAGATATGCGATTCGCATGGTTTAATGAGGATTCCGCACCATGTAAAGTTGCATTGTTAAAAATAAGTTGCTTGTTTGCATCAATAGCAGGTTAAATTAAACACAGAACAACTTCATATTTAATGTTTCTTAAATCCCTCAGAAAAAACGTCTGCAAATTGACTAAAGGGTGATTTCATCGAATGAATATATCATTCTAAAGAAATGACAGTAAATTTTCAGAAATAATCGTAACCCTTACCGTAGTGGATTCTCCTCTGATTTGTCGGTACACATCTACAATACTGGCAAGTTGAAAGTTTTTTTGCAAGTGATTAAGGTCGGCTGAGATTAATTCTACACCAATTCTACAAATTGGACATCTTAAAATATTCTTAACACATGGTTTGGCTTTCACGAACCCTTCTAGGCACGTGTAACAGAATGAATGAAGGCATGGTAGCATAACAGGATTTCTATAAAGTTCCAAACATAGCGTACATGATAGTTCTTTCTCCATAGATTGGTGGTTATCTTGATCGCTTGCCATTTTCTGAAATACAAATATGAAATAATGAAATATAAAAGTTATCCGCCTTGATTGACTATTGGTTGTACAACTCAAGGCCTTCAACGTAGGATACAAACAGGAAAATCTTTCGAGCAAAAGAACAGCAGTATTTCTGGCCCATTTGCATCTGTCAAAATGCTCTTAAAACGTAAAGACCACGCTTCATGACCCCATCATAACTACATGCCACTTTCTCCATGTCAACGTTTCCGATCTGTTCTCACAAGAGTGAAAACCAGACCAAACACCTTAAAAGTATCATCCGAACCTTTGTGATGTACTTTAATTCGTGAGAAAATCCAAAATGATAATAATTTATCTTATCAATATTTGTTTTGTGCATTGTTTGATTGTAAATCGTTGACCTGGTCACCTCGACAAATACTCATCAGTGAACTTAATTAGCTACATGATGTAGGCCTATGATTTAAATTCCTAATCGGTCAAGGCCAAAAATACTAAATAGTGTCAATGCATAAGATGTCAAAATTAGCCCAATAAAGTGTAAATATGTAAAACAATAAAATCGAAGCTATTTCGATTCTGGCAAATTACTCACGAAACCAAATTCAAGATATTTCATGTTTCATGTCATCTGAATGGTCAATCACTAAAATCAATTTCAATTGTTTTATCATCCAATTAGATGTAGGGTTTCCAACTTTTTCTTCTTGTCAGCCCTTTTAGGACTCTTGCTCAATTACATTACATCCCCACCCCCTGTATTTCTTCAATTGTCAAATCAAAAAGCATCTTAGTTAAGTTTTCGAAAATAAGGCCCAGATTTTAAACTACTCAAAACAATATTGTACATGTACCACATCTAGTGGGAAATACTCCTCTTTCTGTGAATGTCAAAAGTGGATAAACGTCAGGTACATATTTATGTTTTTATTATCCAGGATTAACCAATCAACGCAGAATATATTCGTAAGAAATTTAAACCATCCAATGAAAATTGCTAGAATTTTTTATTTCAAAATCCCCAAGTTGTCATAATGATTTAAGAAGGAAGAAACACGACACCGAATTCTCAAACGAAACTTGACATAAAAAATAACATCGATATATTATAATATTTACCGTCTACCGAGTAACATAAAAACATAACGCATAATATTGTTCTGTCAAATGACATTACTCACTCGTTTAATAACTTATCACTTGACGTTTATCACAAGTTACACGTTTCACCCACAGCGTAGGAATTTTAATGAGTAATCAGAAAATCACAGAAGTATCCTGTTTCCTGCTTTTAGATGGTATCATTAAATCGTTATTCCCAAATGCAGAAAAGTAGGACGTAAAACTCCATTCATTTAATTTCAGTTATTCCCAAAATTTTTATATAATTTCTGTCGTATGTCTGAGTACCAATAATTAACAATCTATACCTATATCTGTCGACCTAGTTGGACAGCTGGGGTATGTAGGATGGTAGATGACAAGTGAATGTCTGCTTCTTGGATAAGCTTATATCGCAGACTGGGCGGTTGGGATTCTAAAATCAATTTTATAGTATATGTATCTATAACAGAGTTCTCGTGACGTCATATAATTTGAATGATATTGTATCAATGAAAGGGGATTATATACGCCAGTCCATGAAATCTAAACAATTATTGTGAATTAATATTTAAAAGGCAAAATTGGAAAAGCCGTAAAAAATCAAGTTTGATAGGCTAAAATCCTTCTTGACGATATATACACACAACATACGACACAGTAAGGGGTGGTGAAAATTTCATGTGATTGTGTTAAACTCACAATGTAAAAACATTTCTATTTAATGACAATAAAAACAATTTTCATATTGGTTTATTGCCAATTTCATTGACGTAAATGTTTTTTTGGTTGACAATAGCTGACAGAAATGGAAATCTACTCGCAAATATTGACAATTTGAAAACGTAATGATCTTGTGTAAACAGCATTGTATTGCAGGTAATTATATATATTGAATTCAGTACACTTCAGTTAACCTGCCGCCCTTAATAACACCATTTTACACTGTCTTGTAAACAGGCTGATCAAATAATATTATTCTTTTGGACGTTCTAAGAAGTGTAAATAGAGCACTGTCCTAAAGTGCGTTATCTTCAAAGAACCAAGATACATTGAGAAAATCTGTGATATAACTAAGTTACCCAAGCACTTCGGTTCCCCTTGTGGATTTCAGACGGTACTGGTCCCGGCAGTGGTCATAGGGGCCTCCACCTGGAGAAAATACATCTTACGCGATTTTTTGCAGTGATAGTAGAATAACCTTTTCATTTTCACCATGCCCCCCTTCCCCCTAAATACACCACTGCCCCTGGCCACGTCAATATGTTAACGTTACATAGAGGTAATATTGTTTGAAATTCTTTACTGGTCGCTGATTAAAGGACCACACTGAAAACGGAAGAATGTTCGAAAAAGCTTGACTGTACTTTAGAAATTGCTTAAAATTTGTATGTCACTGATTTGATCATAATAGATATAGGATCTATCTGGGATTTCTTATTTTATCGGAAAGGGGAATATTAGTCAACCAATTTCATTAAAAACCTTGACGTCATTGAAAGCGTTAAACACAAAGAATGTTTTGCACACGTGATAACCCCTTGTGTGTATGTACATCAGTGGAGGTTTCAATACGGTAATTTCAGGATATTATTGAACTTCCTAATTGATCAGAATAAGTACATAAGTACATGTAATCGTAACTCGTCCTTGAACTTTTCAAAGCTTTTCCCGGAGATTATACTGCTCCCGGTAAGCCTGTTACATTATATGCCCTTCTGACATGTAACTGAAAAGGACAAGCGTTCAGTATTATGAAAGAAATCCTGTATAGACAACTCCGATGTCCAGCATTTCTTTCTAATTTCGAATAAATGGTCTTCAACGTGTAACCTTCTGTCAGTACAACAGTACACTAAGACATGACGAATTGTGCGAGGTCTTGTCATTTCAAACATGTTGTCGGTGTGAAATGTTAAATTGATAATATTATAATGAAGAGCACACTTTCAAGGTCTCTCGTCAAAATGCTCAAATACGTTGCCTTACATTGCTCAAAAGAAGTATATTATATAAATCCTACATATTATATGGTAAATTAAACTCCTACTTCCTATAAAAATGAAACAATATTGCGCTTAAATTTGCGCTTTACAGAGTAATACTCTTGGGGTTGAAACAGTGTGAATTTCCAAACCCACACACACGTCAATAAATGCGAGTAGAAATAAAAATGCAAATGAGATGCTGTCTGACGTGACGAGGAGTAAAATTACATCACTTTCATTCATAAATAAAGATGAGTTTCCCACGCTAGGATTATGAATGAATATTCTGTTTTCTATGTAACATTGAATAAATCGGAGCTTGTGACAGTCTTCAGGAGTGGAGGTGGTAAAGGTGTAGACATCCGGTAATATTGACACCATCCCATTACAGTGAATATCTTATGAGCAACCCAGGTGTATATTACTGAGATAATTCAAGACAATATTTAAGTCCCATGATGTACCGTCCTCCGAGACGTTAATGACATTTTAGAAGTCGCACATCGAGGAAGACAATTTACATATTCACAAAATATTCAAATTAAGAGTTTCACATTATCCTTTGTCTTGTTAGGATTTCAACTCCCTGTCATGATTCACTAGTTCAGTGCAGTTCAATTAATGCCACTAAGGTTAAAAAATTCATTTAAATCTCAAAATATTGCGTTATTGAATAAACACTGTATAGTGGCATTATTTTAGTGGTGACAATATTATAACACTCAAACCTGCGATCTGGCCACAGACAATCCAACTTACTATCAACTGCGCTGGTCAACAAATCATAGGAATTTAAGGTTGTAATATTGCGGATAAGCAATGTTACGAAAGCACAGGCACATAGGGTGAGGGTCGAGTAAGGGCCACAGAATCGCCAAGGGGGGCTCGTGAACAGAGTCCTTCCCTTTGTAATGTGATAAATGAATTAGTCGAGGGGCATAGCTGAGCATATCTGCGACAGCCCATTTTCTGACTCACTCTGTAGTTTCTATTTTCGATCAATGAACTGAACATATACTGTTATTGGTATAAGCTTGTATGTAATATAATAATATACACCAAGTCAAGAAGACAAAGAAATAATATATCACCCATTAGACAATATATAATATAACATTGATATGATCATACTTTTCTAAAGCCTACCTTGTTGCACTAATGAAGTAACTTATTGGCGGATTTTTGTCCATCATTTGTCCATAATTTGTAAATTCTCAGTCACAAATATGTCCTTATTATATCACAGTTGCCACATCACGACAGGCGTTGTCTTTAGGCGAAAAAGTAATTGGGACATCGTGTTACGCTAGAAATACAGGACTAACTCCTGAACACGATCAACAATTTAACGTGAAATTTCAAAATAAATATAGAATTGTGTTAACTAACCTGTGTCGTGGGTCCTCTGTTTTTATTTTGTGACTATATTTTAACACCCTGACCTCAACAGCGTAATATTTACCGTTACTATTTATACTGCGATTACTCGTCGCTGGTAGTTGATCAGAATAGTTTCACACGGTTCGGGACATTTGCGTCTCAATATCTGTGAAGAGATATGTTTAGCGGGGGATACGAAATACATTTTAGGCAGTTAAAAAATAGCTTGAATAATTGATGCGTTCAAAAGGCAAAAAATTATACTTAGAAATATTTAGATAAGAATTTATTTTCAATAAGACCTCTACCGTCTTGAAGATAAAATTTCGATCCGGGAAATCCCCTTGATATTGTTTGACGTCAAACGGCTATAAATAGCAAATCATGTGCCATCTGAATGAATAGATTAACAGGAAATCACCAAAGTATAGTCTATTATTCCCGTTGGCCTAGGGTTAAATCTGTACAAAACCCTTATTCAATCGCATTACCCTAGGGTCAAGGAGTCATCTTTACTATTTAACCAAGGCCATAGTGTGGGTCAAGGAATAAGGAGAATTTTAAGTGGCTAGATTAGATTGATTATATCGAGTGTAAATTGATTAAAAGTGGTAAAGGTATACTACGGTTTAGGGTGACCAAATTAAACGAGTCTTTGATCATCAGTGGACTTACTAGGTGTCATGACTATACAAAACAATCCAATAAATCCATAAAACTAAGTAATAGTTCATTTTGAATCATGTTATTAAGCGTGTTTCAATAATTATTTACTTCAATAGAATGTAGAGAATCTATTCTTTAGTTATGGCACCTGGTAAGTATAACTGATGAATATAATCAATATACACTTGTTGACCGAGTTTGAGAATAAATGTTATGGTTATGAGGCGGTATTCCTTTAAACATAGTCCACTATATATGAGGATAAAGAGAATATTTCGACTCGATGCATTTGTTCTTTCGTTAAAACGACCAGAAACTTTCCCTTTTGCTGACAGGGGAAAGCCGAGTAAAAAGATTTTCTAGGTGGCATATAATTGAAATGGTCAAAATAGTCTGGGTGGTAATTTGGTAAGGTGAAAATTGGTTCATTAGCAACTAAAATACTCGATAATGAAATAGTGGGCGACATTACCACTTTTTGCTGACACGGATAATAAACGTATTAAATCCGAAAAAAAAACTGTTAAAATCTGAAATTATATTGGATTAATCTCCCGGATTTATAAACACATTTATCACAATTTGTGACACTTTCTATCCTGTTATAACCTGATAATATTAAAGAAGAACTAAAAGCTACAACCCACACATCAATATCACTGTCGTTTTTTGTTTTGCAGAAGACCAATTTAATATATACGGTTTTCTAATAAGAACTTATATCGGTTTTGGTCGTATTCATAAAGTCTCCAAGAATGTAAATCTGACATCAAAAGTTTACATTTCCTCTATAATGAACTTTTCGACCTGAGCTAAAATGACACAATAATATATTGGAACCATTTTCAATGGTATTTTTTAAACGAATAATACATGTACAATGTTTATATGATATATTTCAAAACTTTTTGTAGATTTTGTAGTTTAACTATTATTATTTAACAACATTCAGAATAGCAATATAAGACCAATTGTTCACAAGTTAATAGGAAGCACGGTAACAGAAGCCAGGAGATCATTCCATACAAGCACTCCGACAAGCATGTTACATTTTGTGTTTATTGCCGAGCATTGTGTTAAAACGGACAGGTGGGCCATTTTGGGGCGTTGATTTTAGTATTGAATATATGTAAATAATCTTCCGGAGTACAAGAAATGTACGAAAATCGCATCATTCCTTAAAAAATACTTCTAGCTAGAAATTTTACTCACTGTGAAAAATTTCTATATATGTCTTTTCTATATGACACAGAATATCTCAAAACGACAGATAAACACGGATAATACTGGACTTGGAATTTCGACGGTGAGCTGTGAAGACTATTACTGATCGGCTTAGCTTAAAATAAAGGTCACTTTTCTGAGACTTCGCGCACTTGTCCCTTTAAGTGTAATCATAAAGAAATCGCTGTTTTTTTTAAATCTTTCTAGAACATTATTTTAAATCTGAGCTTAATATAAAACAAACCACCGAATGCTGATAGGTCAGCGATATAACAATGTCAATATTGTAAGAAAGGCTAAAATAAGGCGATGTGACAAACTGTATTTTCATGTTCAAAAATTTAGATTTCAAGTTCAGGCCCCGTATTCTCAAACGATCTTAGCGCTAGGATGTCCTAAGTTCTAATCTTCTAACATTGATTCTAGGACATCCTAGTGCTAAGATCGTTTCGAGAATACGGGGCCAGGCCTAAAAGTATTAATGATGATCGATGTGCTTCCACTGGGTATATTTAACACAACGTTTCGACGGTATACATAATCTTTAGGATCATTTATTCCTTCGTAAGATATTGAAATTTGGCCATGTGGACCACCTTATCTGATCATGTGATATTGTAAGCAGTTATTAGAAAACCCTTAAAACGCAACAGTCAGTACAATGGAAATGAAATGAATGAATGGAGTTTTACGTCCTACTTTTCTGCACCATGTGGGCTAATGAAGAAGGGCAACGTCATGCAGGGTACAATTAGGGACATTTTGCCAGGACAGTGACATTAGCCTGCTCTTTTTCGAATTTCAACTGTCGAGGGATCTTTAAAGTGCGCATCCAGTTGCACGGGGCATAGCTTTATTGTCACATGCGAACGACTGCGATGGAGCAATATACGATATTGTATTATGATGCACTAGACATATTCGTGATTTGAATAAAAATAACAGCAAGACAGAATATGTGTTATTTTAATTTTATATATTATACATACGGAAATTGGACAGGGTTGTATAGGCGAAATCCTTTTCTTCAATCCTTTTCATATTATTGTAAATAGAATATTGTCTTAAAAAAATAAATATCAGCAAGACAGTTTGAAGTTTTTCTCAGAATGTCAGGAATCGAACTAGTAAGACACAATGTCAGGAACTTGAAGAAGAAGATAGGAATGATGAAACAAGTCTCAGGAATTCGGTCATTCTGGTATATTCATTACATCAAAATATCAACGACTATTTCTTACAAAACAAACATTCTGATTGTAACGTATTTTCTCTTTCCTCGTTCTTTCCCTCGAGAAAATTGATTCACTGGTTACATTATATCAGATATGATAATTGGAAATTTTTATTATTAGATGCAATTTTACAAAGAAATTGTAGTACACAAATTTTCTTGCAATAAAATAAAGACCGTTTTGCCTAACTCCTTTAAATAGTCGTTTTAACATCCTGATAAATCTGAAATAAACATATATTATATTTTGTAATAGTGACCACAGAAAGTCTTAACTGAAGTTAGTCAAACAACTGCATCAACCTCTGTAAGACCAATAATCTATAATTTCAGATATGATTGATCCGCAATTCTGACACGATTATTATTTTTGTCATAACATACCTATCAGCTTCATCCAGGACCAATATTTCTATAGAATTGAGGTTAAAACCAGGTAAATTATGGTATATTCTCTAATATAAATTACACAATTACGTCTTAAAGCCCTTTTGAAACCGGTGTCAGAAACATCACAACTCTACGATAAAGATGGTTGTTCGTTGTTAGATGACAAGTGAACGTCCGCGGATATCACAGACTAGGTAATTTGTTGGTAATCGTGGTAGTTGGTAGTAGGATCTGGATCAATTGGATGGTTCGATACTGTTGGTCTCAGTGGCGGTGAAACTGGGGGCACAAATAGGGGCAGGTTAGCAAAATGGGGGGACTGTCCAGGCTAAAATTCAAAATGTCGCAACTCTGCTGAGGCGTCATAATCGCAAGCCTCTCATAGTAAGTCAGACATGATTCTCCCAAGAAAAGAAAATTTTCATAAATAAACTTACATTATTCAGGTCACTGATTGATTGATATTGTTACACTTATGAAATTGGTCGACCAGATTGATCAAAATTAATCTGATACGATTATACAACGTGTCTAACAAAGGTAAGATACCACAATACAGGGCTTGACATTTCTATTCAGAATGACGCTTTGATTCTTTTTCAGATAGATCTTAATCTTTTCATAGTTTGCATAGAGTCATTCTTCGCTCTGTGACTGCAATTTCCGTTCGCAGAATCATTTTCTTGAGGCCGGAAAAGAGTGGAAATAAGAAAAGATGGATGCTATTTGAAGGTATGCTTAACACGGTGGGGAATACTAAGGTGAATATATAATATAAGTTATGAAAAAATATATTTCTCTTATTATAGATATCTGTGACGAGAGTTACACTTCTGAAGTTGAAAATTCCTTGACAATCGGAAGTAGAAAGAAAGACTATCAATACATCAAAGCACTTGGTATGGCGTTACATGTCTTCATTGGCCTAAAAAGATGAAAAAGCGAAGAAGCCCCACTAGAAAAATGGTTTGTACCCTCAATTGTATCCCGACATCAATTTTAAAAATTAATAAACAAAATACTTTTTTACGTTTTTTGCCCTAAATATGTGTTAGAATGAAAATAATTGAAGTCATTCCATCGTATTATTATGATAAATCATGAAAACTTCCTGTAATGCTCGTTTCTATCATGAATCAAAAAGGTAGTGTGACCCAGTGTTGTACTAGTATTTTTAGAAAATATTTGTTATGAATATACCGAACCTTGACACTGAATCGTCATAAAGCAACAAAATTACTCTCATTCTGCTCAGTAGGCGCCGTAAGTATTTCGGGTAATTCATACCTTTCAAATGTTAATAAACTGAGTTGCCTCCCTTAGTGCGATTCTCTAAAGTACAATTCTCAAAATAAGAGGTGATAGCAGTGCTCGGCCACCAGACAAAAACAGAAATAATTCTAAGGATTTCAGAGGTGGCTTTACGAGTTGACAATGTTATGTTATCTATAATAAATAACGTAGTATTTTCAGTATTTGCAGCCATAAAGATCAGAGAAAAAAGGAAATTATTCTATATTATTAGACTATAGTGTGCAGTTTTTTTTTAGATCTTCCTATGTCAGATATTACCAATGACGTCATAAAATCAGTATATCGGCATGTGAATATTTACACGAGTATTTTCATGAATATCTATTTGACGGTACGTTTAAAAGATCAAAACATCTATAGATTTCTTACATGCGGTTACAGCTGGGTCGAGCGGAATAATAAGGAAAGGTTATCAGATTTTCACACTCCGAACCTACAACCTATGCCCCTTTAACCGTCGCCACCAAAATATGCTGGTATCACAGACTATAAATATGATTAATCCCAATGATGTAAGCACCACCTTGACCAGTCTGCCATTCAGATTAACCGTGTCAGATTCTGAAGAGGATAAAGCACATGGATCTTAATGTAATTAATTAAAGGATGATATAGAATAGAAGTCGGACCAATTAGATATTTATTGATTTCGAGGTGTCAGAAATTCTTTCTATAATCAGGTATTGTCTGAGCTTGATTAGTCTGATTACACCCTGCAATTTTTAATCTTGGTAGAACTTGATTTGTAGATCCCATTACGGTATGAGATTGTTTCAGAATATAGCTCTAACAGTCTTAAATGTGACGTCAGACTAAATATATGTTATTGGCGATATTGCCCGGGATTAAAGATATTTAAAGGTCTGAACGTAATTCTTCTTGGTTTCAGAAAGTGATGTATAACGAGTGATGCCTTTCCAAGTCCAGGCTACAGCAGCTGGTGGGAGGAGGGCTTCTGAAAAATCTTTCTATTACTCTAGTCTTACATTACTGGGTGTTAGATCGATGGGTATGGACATGAAATGAAAATGAAATGAATGGAGTTTTATGTCCTACATTTCTGCACCATGTGGGCTAATGAAGACGGGCAACGCCATGCAGGGTGCATTGAGGGAAATTTTGCCAGGACAGCGGCATTAACCTGCTCTTTTTCGATTTCCAACTGTCGAGGGATCTTTAACGTGCACAGCCTGTAGCACACTGGGCCTCGGTTCGATGGGTATGGAGAGAACATGTAAAATCGTTTGCACCAATAACACGGAATAAGAGATTCTATTGCATATTATCCATGTGTTTTATTCAATGTCAAGTCTTAGTTGGGGCCCTGTCTTCTTTGGTTTGTTTTACATTCTATAACTGAATACAAAATACACAGGGGCGTTTGTTTAAATCATTATATGGAGGGGCCGAGCAGGGTTCACAGAATTGACAATTGGGGCTTACACAGACATTTAAGAACTCGATTATAACACAATTTGAAACGGGGGTATGGGGGGTTCAAGCTGGGTCAGTATAAATTCTAATCACACCAATACTTATTATTTACATGTTTATTTTACCTTAATGAAGTAAACAATAAATGTAATTTAAAATAATAAACTTAAATTTCTACAGATTATAAACTTCAGCTTGCAAATACTACCATATGATAATTATTTTGTCGGATGTACATGTATGTGTAGATATGCTTATTGCTACCCCACGTGGTAGAAAGCAAAAAAAAAGTTTGACACTTTTTCAAGAACGACTCCTGAAACTAAAATTATAATGTACCAAAAGTTTCGTCATTGTTCATCCAATACTACCTTAAAACTCGGCTTTAATAATACAAAAACAAATCAGGTTTGCTATTTAAATATGCAACCTTCTGAGAATCAAACTATTTGTGATGATGGTTGAGTAGAGCCATTGAATTAATATCAAATAATAAACATCCTGTTCCCTGATAAACAAATTTCAACTAAAATTTAAAATAAAATTTTTAATGAAATTTGGTTTCTACCAGATATTTCCAAAATGAATAAATAATATGAAAAAAATACCTGCCATAAACCGGATTTCGAATCAAATGAATTTCAAATGAAACATGTCTTTAATACAGTACTTATATAATTGTAAAAGATTCACCTAAAAAAAATCTTTTATGTCATCCGACGCCTGGATGTTAAACATAATCAACACAAATGCTATAGTAACCATTTGTCTTTGCAACAATCACTATAGGAATACTAAAGAAAATATTTCCCAACATAATAACGCAGCCCAAATATTGAAATTAAAAACGTTTACGTGTAAATATATATATGTATATCTATATTCAAGAAATTAATCAAACAGCAATAAGATAATTTAAGAGCAAATTGAAAAGATACCAGGTCTCTGCAACGACAATCTATTGATTTGACTATCTTACAGCCACCATTCCTACTAAAAACAGTGTATTGATAAGGTCTTGCATTCGATTAACCGTTTTCATTTTTAACAATCTAAGAAAATAAATACAATAAATACGGAGTCTTAATATACATTTTCATTCTGATTGGGGATTTTAAATATTATTAAAAGGTATGCAAATCCCTGGATCCGAGTATACCTTAACATTCGTACGGTAAAACTAAAAAGAAAGAAGTTCACGCACAATAACGGAGGGTAGATTGATTCTTTGTATTAGTAAAAGGTCTTTCAGCTGCAATATGACTAGATTCTATTCCTAATATTGGATCACTATACGATAGTTCTATGTACAAGAATTTATCATAATGTCTAAGAAGTATCATTTGAACAAAAACGATGACAATAAGGCAAAATGGTTCGGTAATAAATACATTGCACTTGTAACTAACTAAATACAACAATAATACTACATAAATGATTCTTATGACATATATATCGTGATGTAATGATGTTCACAGAAATTCACAATGACGTCCGTCGAAAGGAAAGTAGCTTCATTTAAACAGCGATATTTGTTTTATATCGACAGTCTTTAATTAGTTAGAAACGTGCTGACTTACATCAAGACTCCGATAGATAGTTGTTACAATTGGCGGCTTCCAGAAGCATGTAACCTTGACCCTGACGGTTAGATAACTCGTTTTCTCTCTTTTCAATCAATATACATATTTTTATCAGTTAATCATCCAAACTAGATCTAGTCAGTCTTGATCAGATGTAATCAGTTTTGGCCAAAAATTAAGAAGAAAGATAAGTAAGCATGTTTCGCACTAACCTAAGTTTATATCGATACAATTTTAACTATGTCAGAATAAATTGGAAAGCCAAATGAATCCTTTGATGTTTTAATAACTACATTTTAGAAATGATAATTGTACAGATAAATTGTAACAAAGAAAGCGAACTTAATCCTTCAATGTTACATTTCAGAAACTTATTTACATACATAATAAAATCAAAATACAAGTTAAACATTAAATGATTCTTGATAGAAAATATAAAACTGTTAGGTAAATATGTCAATATCGCTATAGTTAGTTATGAACATGGAGGGGATCATGACGATAAACAAACTACAATTCGCATCTGCTGGTAACTCAACAGTATTCTACGAACAAATATTGTAAGGCGGTTTCTAAACTTTTATATATACCGAGGACACTGATAGCATCCTTTTGTACCTTTCTATTTTCGTCAGCTCATAGCTGAGCGCTTTAATAGGTCACTATCGTACAGACTTTAATATTTGGAATTGCAAAACATCTGACCTGAATTTGCGATGTTGCAGATCGATGCTACCACTATTCCCGCTACATACACAAAATTTTAAAAAACCTATTTAATATCTCTAAAGAGTATGATATTCCATTTTCCATATAATGAAAATCCCTTTAAGGGATCCCCAAAACCTAAACTGGATTCCTAGGAAATCTTTCCTCTCAATAAAAGTACCATAGCAGCAAACACAATGCATGTAGACGTGGAACTAACAATCGAACGCGGATCATCTTCACAATGATGTCAAGGTATCAAACAGAGTTCTTAATGCCTTGAGATTGTGAAGATGGACATAGACATGTGTGCGACTTTCGAGATGTAGATCTAACTCATCCGAAATATGCCACTTTCCAGATCTTAGCACTAATTTAGTTCAAAGTCACCCCCATTTTTGGTTTAAGAGAAATGTATATGTACATGGCATAATGTAGAAAGTTATAAATATTATGAACGATCAATATACAAAATGAATATTTACATACTTCGTCAATATTTTGTTAACCATTGTTCATAAAATCAAGAAGCTGTTAAAACGACATGGTCAGGTATATCAGATACATTTTTAAATAAGGTTGAGCTTGCGTTTTGGTATCAGTAATGTCTTTTATTACAACACTACACGGACTCACAACGATTGGAGTTATAATGCTACCAAACGGCTTGAAGGTCCGTCGTAAGAAAGTCGAATTCAGCTCTACCCTACCCCGTTATTATGTTGATGGATTTCTCTTTTATTGCCAGCCACAAGCAATAAAACGGAACATTTTTTCTGAAATGCCGATAATCAGAGAAAAACGTCGTTTAAAACGTTTTTGTTTTTAGTGTTACGAAGGGTCCAAAGATATGACAATAGACTCTGTCATTGAGGCAACCAGCTTGGCCATTATCTCAGCAGTTCTTTTATTTCTCCAAATGGAGGTCCATTTAAGGATGAACTAAACGATTAGAAAGAGGTGGTGAATTATTTACAAGGATTGAATATGGCGAATGGATTCGAGGAATACGGGTTATAGGAAGATTAAGTGGGTGAAAACAATATCAAAACCTACAAAAGATTTTTCATATAAGAGTGGATTTCTACTTGCAGAGGCAAGCTCACTTTAAGTATGCGTAATGTGTCTTTGCACTTCTAATTCCAGAAAACACGTTTGTTTTAAATCAAGAACACATAACTGTCGTCTTCTATCACACACGTAAAAACGTTTTATGAAACGTGTGTAACATGTCATAAAACACATTACCTCGTGTATATCAGCACAACCCGTTTTAACGCCCAGCGTTGGCCATCGCAATATACCATCTCCGTAGTTATTGAAATTATCGATTTATACAACACAGAAGTTCAAACCCGTTTGATTATCCTTGTCCTTAAAAGCACCCTTAGCACTCACATAAAACTCTTTAACCTTTATCTGAGTTTTGCGTTTCCAATGTTTACAGTACGTATTGTTTAATAGAAAGGGATAAGAGATGATTGCCTTTGGAATGTTACATGTTTTTAAATACACAAGTATAAACATTCTACACTAGCGATTCAACTAGTAATAAATATACCCCGCAATAAAGTTGTTAAAAGCACAATATTGAAAATGTTTAATAAGGAACCGGAGAGGTTGGAAGTTCCTGATAGTCCTCGTCTGGAATTCACATACGAGGTGGCATCAGTTGCGTCATGGTCGGTTCCTGAAAGTAAAAGAATGGATTAGATACATAAGCTCAATTTCAATGTGTTTGAAAGTTTGAAAATTTCGAATCAAACCCACAGGTTTGCAAGACAGGTAGATTCTAGATAATATCAGCTCATGTCAATTAAACAACCGAGATGAAAACTGAAATCATTCTATAGCCTACACTAGGCCTTGATCCATATTTTAGGTCAAAGACGAAAAACTCCGAACAAATAGTATAAATTGAAATTGACACAAAGCACAATACAGATAGTAATATGTGTGTCCATGTGTGATACAGCAGTTCATCCCCACTGTTTGGAACACATGAAACATTTTTTAAATAATCGCTTGAGGTACATGTATGCAAGTAAAAGAGTTCCGATAACAATACAAACCATGTCAAACAATCTTACATTGACAGATACACAAGCCGCCTGGCTTTGACAGTATACAATTTCCATAATAATAGAAAAACATGTATCAGAATAATTGATTATATAATATATCTATACATTTTAATCACGAACTTTTCAAGAAAACATCGATACATGAAACATAATAACCTTTTAGTCTACCGCAATAATTTATTTACCGAATTCATCAAAATGTCCAACAAACACGTCTTATATTTCTTTTTAGAATCAATTTCATCATAAATTCATACGCCTGGGGATTCAAATTCGCCTTCAGACAAACTCGGTCGCAGAGGTAACATATTACATAGTTCTATATAATATACTCGGATTTCTCAACCACGCACGCTTTCTCATTCTATGTATCAATGAGCTTCTTGGGGGTGTTATTTAAGGTGATTCACTTCAGACGATATCTTATATTTTTCAAAACAAGAGTTAGATATACGACGACAACCCATGCCCCAGCTAAATATACCTGTTGCCAGTTACTTCCGTAGTCTGATTGTTTATGTCGATAGTACCTATGATTTGAGATATCTTTTCAATAACTAAAATCAAGCAGGTTTTCAATTATTTTACCTCCTTTAGTTGAAATTAAGCAGAGAGCCATAAAATATGCAAAGAGGAAAATTTGGCCAGCACAACTGCAATTGAGCACATTGATGTGACAAGAGTCTTACAATTTGGATTATGACACATCATTGATACACCATTGATGACTGTTATCATAAAGGAATTGTCAAGAGGATTTCTTTATTTTTTATGTGTGTCGGGGACATTAATAACAGCAATTTGCACCATTCCAATTTTCAATCAGGCGTCTGAGGTTTCTGCAAATCCTCTAAAACTAAGTGTTTTATGACGTCACTAATCACAAAGAGCCTATGTGATAAAGCATATTTTGGGATTAGTGACGTCACCAAACATTTAGTTTTAGAGGAATTGCAGGAACCACAGACGTCTGATTGAAAATTGGAATGGTGCAAATTGATGCTATCAGTGTTCACGAACTCATAACGTTTAGAGAAAACCCTGAAGCACATTATTTACAGTATTGAAGTTGACGAATAGACTTACCCCTTTTCACGTTATACGTATCAGCTGAAAAACATAAAATAATAAAAATATTAAGTTGGACCATATCAATATTACATATGATTCAATTCGTATTTATACATTTGAAATTTTCAGCAATGTCAGCTCTATGGCAATGTCAAACCAAGTAACGACATAATATCCATTTGAGATATGCTATTTCAGGGTCGATAACTTGCTTTACAGAATTAAATGTCTACCCAACACAACGTATTCATGCAATGCACAGAGGATTACAATTGCAGAAAATGGTTTTCCTAATATAATAGTCAATTGTTGAAAATCATATGAAAAAGAAAAGTTTCCGCAGATGGTCTGAATTCCTATGGCCGTAAGTACTCCATACACTACCATCACCTACCGTTCCTCACCACCCTATCCTGCTATAACAGTATATACATATAGTTCGGGTGAAGGATCAAAGCTCCATACTTACTGTTTAAAACATTAATTCTTGTACTGGTAACTTGTAAATCTGATGTTCTACAAACATAAGAACCGGCATCTAATAATTTAGCATCTCTAATTTCTAAACGACTAAAAATTGTCTTTAAGCCTAAGTTAACTTTCTTTCGTATGTAGATTTTCTGAGCGAAGTTAGTTGAGAGTTTGTCGCCGTTTCGGAACCAATCTAGGTCATCTGGTGGATGTTCTCGACCTGTTGCGTTGCATGTAAGTATGATTCGTTCACCACGGTTTACAAATCGTGCTCCGGATATCTGAATATCTGAAAAATAGAGAGGATATCTGAATGTGGTGCATTAATCTATACATTGACTTACATTGTATACAATGATCATGCTCTATGCTACCTATTACTACCCTTTACAATGCTTAAATCAGTGGTTCCCAACCTTTTGTACCCTGGAGTATTCATTTGAACAACCCCAAAACAATGGACATTCAAAACATTGTAAATCTTATAATTTCTATTCAAACTAATCATAATAGATATATCATCATGCGGCCGCAAAAAGATGCCCAGTTGGAAGGCTGTTTCTCTAACAAAATTCTAAAATTCGTCACTAATTTGAACCTTAATATGAATATAATGACAAAATGTCAAAACTAAAATATGTATATTTTTTTATGGAGAAACGTGACTTTGAATCCATATTCATTGCACGTGACCATACGCAATGTACCATCGCATCTCATTTTGTTTCAGCCTTATCAGGCATTATCAAATGGTTCGAAAGGCAATATCTATTACGGGATGACCCATAGGAGGGTACTACTTCTACAGAGGACTGTGTATTGGGATACAATGTACATTTATTCATTTAGTTTCTAATCTAACATGCCATGGAACTTATCATTAACATTATCTAATCATCACAATGTCAAGCTATTAAGAATTACGTACTTATACCTTGACTGTAATAGCCACTATTCTTGTATCAATGAAGCGTCTTGATTGGATTTTACATCAGTCAGTCAATCGGAGCCCTCGACAGAAAAGCTATAAACATTATGACCTTGTGTTAATATATTTTGTATCGAGGCCTCTGATTGCTTGTATTCGCGAGCGTATAATCCAATCAATTCGCGTCATTTACAAACTTCCAAGATACAAGAAAGTGCGTAGTCCATTCAAGTTCATAATAGCTCGCTATTATGAAGATGTTGTTATGTAAGCAACACCGGATTTAGCCATATTCCACACACAATTCAAAGACAAGAGCGCAATTCCATTCTGCTACAAAACACTAACGGAACTCATCATTAATATTATGTAAGCAACACCAGATCTAGCCACATTCCACATACAATTCATACTACAGAGCACACACTCCATTCTGACTGTTACAAGAGACGAAACACAAACCATGATTCCCCAATAGATTTTTTTAGTCAACATTCCACTGTGCTAATACCAAGCTAGCACGAACTGCGTTTCATACCTTGAATGCAATAGCTACCTTCCTTTTTTTAAGTTTGTAAATGCAGCGATTTGATTGGATTGTACGCCAGTGAATACGACCAATCAGCGATCTCGACGAAAGGAACGTAAACACTTAGCCATAATGTTTACAGTCTCTCTGTCCAGGAAGCTAATTGAATTTATTTGCTAGCGTACAATACAAGATACAAGAAAGATGACTATTGCAATCAAGGTGTAAGACGGATTTCGTAATAGTTTGACATTGTGAAGATGTCATTCCATAAGCACAAAATTATTAATTTACAGGATGCCCTACAAGATATCAGAAAGCGACTTTTTATTCGATTTTTCCACGATATATGTCTATTTATTAGGTATAGAAAGGTAAGGTCTGATCAAAGTCAAGGCGATGTTTGCAAGGCCAGACAAGGCTACTGAAATATATATTTTTCTCGTGATCAAAATGAATTTATCTTCACCTGAATAATTATGTAACGTCCAGAAAATGGATTTTTTCAAGCAAAAATTATTATCCAATGAAAGACACAAAAGTACCACTTAAGCCGCGAGTCAAATAGAATACGTTGTGGGTCCAATACATATCATGGATGAATCCATGTATACCAAACTCAGGTTTCTTTAGAAAGAATATTAGATGATAGTGATCTGGTCTACTACAGTATCTATTGACAATATGGGTAGGACTACAACTCGAATTGTAGTGTTGATCTTCAAAGCTTAGATTTAGATGTGTAAAAATGAGAATCTCCCCAGTGAGTCTGGTTTGCGAGAGATATCATCGCTTCGTTGGTGTGAAAAATGAATGCAATCGTTTTGAGTCCGTCAAATAATTTACTTAAGGTTATAAAGGTTGCTTTCTAGTTTATGTTGCAGAAAACTATCCTCTTTTTTATTTTCCCCACAAGCAAAGCCATGATATGAGAAAGTCAGTAAGGATGGCGTTTGAGTTAGGGAGCTGAACTCAGTCAATATTAGGCCAGATAACGAGTCATCTTCTATGCTCTGATTTTCTACTGTGTGAATTCTGGATTTAACACAGATTTGATCTCGAACAGAGTTCAGAATCCCTTAATGCCGATATGGATTGTTGGTCGTTTTTGTGAGAAATATTGAATATATTTTAATGATTCACCAACAACCTGACTAAGATGTGGAAAATGAATCTAATCAAAAACGAACGAACAGTAGAATGTTGATGATTTCTGTGCATGTTTTTTTAACACCTATTTTTCTAACCTTGTCGTCGTGTGAGGTCGGGTGAATATTTTTAAAATTCATTAAACGAGTTAAATTTTCAACATGGTTACACCTTGATATGAAGTCAAATACCTCTTGGCATATCATGTTAAAAAACTTGCAACCGTGTTCACTAATACGCTAGGTATATTGGGTGCACAAGATTTAGTGAGATGAAAATGAAATGGGAATTTTACACTTGTCTCAATTAATATAGACGACCCAGGTCGTATAAAGTTGGCTTTCTTACATCTAAGAAACAGGAAAAGATACAGACGATTCAAAGCAATAAATGGAAGAAATGAGAGGTTTACGTCTATCTTTTCTGCATGTGATTAGACTTAAAGGTATAGCTTGGGTGACCTAAACAAAGTGTATTAATCTCGTTTATCAACATATATTTTTTTATATATAATTGTAGATTTATCAAACGTCGAATTTGACTTCTGAACAGTACGGGTCGGGTAGGTTACATTAAGCTCTATCACTTGACTAGATCCCTTAGCATCCCTACCCCATAAAATCTAGCCGACAAAACAACGAGGCAAACACGCTGAAAGACAAAACATTTGAATTGACCAAAGCCTTGCAAATCCGTAGACACCAAGCCCTTGATGGATAAACAGGTGCTCTAGCCAATAATTTCCATTCCAATTCAATACTTGAGCCTATAATTCCATGCAAAAATAATTTGTACAAATTGGTGCAAGTTACAACTGCAAAAGATGGAACATTAACAAAATGTAAAATGTTCAAAATGCAAGAAAAATGTAAAATAAAATCATTCCACCACGAAGAAAGGATTGAATATAAAATATTACCATATTTCTCGCCAGTGGAAGAAGATTCCAAGGTGGCTGAATTAAAATAGAAGAAGAATGTTGAAGAATAAGAAAGCAAAGCAAAATTTGACATGTTGTATTTAAATTGTATTCAAATTTGCCTCATATTATCTAAATACTACGGAGTATAGTTCCCATAGGTAGTGTATAAAAACTCAGTTAGAAAAACTTCCAATTTCTTTTGTACATGATGTTTAGATATTTGTTAATTTACCAAGGCTAGTATAGTTCTCATGCACAAATCATTCAAAAATGTGCTTTAATCATAAAACGCACGTGTATTTTTGTGCACGTTTTAGGTCACGTTATTCAAATTAACACGAATGCAACTAAATCATTGCGAGCATAATAATATTTAGAAAGGTGCTTTTCAACAACTGACATGCTCTGCTCATATTTCAGAAAAACGAGAAATCCTTACCGGCATTGTTTTTCAATTTTTCTCGTTCTGGAAAGAGAAGAAATAAAAGCAAAATAAATCATAAAATCATACAGTAGCAAAACAATTATAAGGTATAATGAAATGGGAATAAAGTCGGTATATTGTTGGTGTAACTAAATTTGAGCAAGAGAAGAAGATTTGAAAGAGGGATGAAAACCCATGAAATCATTCAACCAAAGTCATCGTGCCAGAAAGACCAAACTACTTAAATAAGAGTAAAGATATACAATGTAATACCAAGCCTGTTTTTTTCCTGATGTATCTTTCATTGTTTCTAGCGTTTCATATTCAAGACAAAAATAATTCCGTACAAATGAAAAATAAAATCCTTACAAAAGATTTATGACGTCATCAAATTCATAATTCGCCATCAATACGCAAAATTGGATAACTGAAGTTACAGATCGCAATACATTCGACTGGAGATTTGGAAAATGCTTTTTTACTTTTGTAAAGCTGAGAATAAGAGAAAACTATCAAAAAACAAGCTTGGTATATAATTCTATGATGGTTATGAAGAACTCTTACCTTTAACCAATAACGTGACATAATATCTAAGATGGCGAACTTTCGAGCTGATCTGACACTCATACACCCCAGCATCTTTAAACTGGACCTGTTTAATCAGCAGATTCCATTGGTTCGATCTGGCAGGATGTTCTATTTGAATCCTGGCATCTTCTACAAATGTATTGGAACCCACTGTAATTAACTTGGAGCCTTTCCGCCATACGACCTAAAATGGATTATTTCAGATTTGTATGACATATTAAAAAATATCTGAATTGTGCACAAAAGGTTTTTTTTCCAAAGATTTAATTGAATTCCGTTTAGTTTCATTAGGACACGATAGCTTTAATCAATAGTAATTCCCAGTCTGATTACACAACTTGTAATTAATTATTATTAAAATAAGTACATAATCAAGGTGATTGTATTATATATTTTAAATGTAAAACAGAACAAATTGATATCAATTCCAGCGCCGTTATATCTGAGGAAAAATTTTTACCCAAAGAATTGGGGATTACAAATAAGGTTTTTTTCTAAGTATGGATAAGGTAATCAACCTATATCAAAACCTAGCCATAATTATCATTCCGATGTTCTAGGAAACAAATTATCAGACCCGAACTCCACCTCCACGCCTTGAAACGGCTCTATCTGAAAATTATCACCCACTAATGGAATGTACATTTAGAGACATTGGCTGAAGCAGTTTATACTTGTGTTAACCTTCACCAGAAAACCATGAATATCCAACTCATTTATATTACCCTTTTGTTGCGTGGGGCCATATCGGCAGATATAACAGAATAACATCTAAGACTCAAATGGTAACAGTTAAAAGAGTAACAATATCTTAAGTGAAATAACCTCCAATATGCACTGACATAAAATTCTTTAAATAGTAATACCATTAACCCTATCTTAGTGCAAATTTATACTTTTCCTCGGGTCTAGAAAAATTAACCAAATATCAAAACACGTTGAAATGTTACTGTGGAGCTGAAAAAGCAATCAAATGCCAACAGAAACGAAATTGAATAGTGAAAAAACCACTGGCAATGTTTTTTCACTCAACATTTTAGTCGATGAGATATAGTTTCTGTCAAAGCTTAATGGACCTTCTAATGCCAAAATATTGTCCATAAACATAGAAGATGTCAGAATATTTCATTAACAATGTATTATCAATGTCATCTAGTCTTGCTCCATTTACAAAACTTGATAAAACATGAAGGTACAAGTTGTTTTGCTGCTGGTGGTTTATAGTTGTAAGATAGGTATAGAGCGACGGGTTGATTAACAACGGTTCAACTCATCTGTAGGTTTATTATCATGGTTCTTTCAGATGTGATTGGTTTCTCTGCCTCTAAATTAAAGTGTCAAACTAAAGAAACGTCAAACATCGTATCAAGTTACGATATAGGTATTTCGAAATATCGGTCATAAAATATTTCCTTTTGACATTTCGGAACGCAGGTTTCAGATAATGGGCTTCGTAAATTGAGCATGTAAAATAAACAAACCTCATTACAAGCGTATTGCAGCATTAATTTTTATTTCAAAATATCATGACCGATTATTGGTTGTATTTTTTATTTAAATTGACGATTATTAATTTCTCGCCTTTGACAAGATGACATACAAGAACATGTCAAAAACGTAGACAGTCGTTTTGAAACTCAGCAGTTTTTTTTAACTGAAAAGAGTTTTTAATATGCAATTTCACAGGAGAACAAAGCACAGCAGGTGGTACACTTACATGCGGCTGTAATTTATCTATTTTCTGTAGTAAAATTGTTATTAATCATATTGCCGCTACTGATTTTAAACATTGTCGATGTTCCCAACATGATTTATTGGTTATATTTTAAACATATATAGTGTATTAATATACAAGATACAGACTGGAAAATGATTAGCTTTGATATGTTATAGTTGGCAGGTACCCGTTTTATGATTAGTAAATATATCTCTACTGTGTTTATAATTTGATAAAGTATCTGAATTTAGTATTATATCTATATTACTTTAAGTAAAATACATGCCTTGTGAACTCATTGCATCTGTTTTAAACGACAATTGTTGCTTTAAAAATTAGGTTTAGGGTATCGATTTCAGATTAGAAGTACATTAGACGAGATCTGTTGGAATTCCATATGTTGCCCATTTTCATCTTGCTTATGTCTTCGGAAAACTTTAATTTAAATTTCCAATTGTAGTTATATTATGACTTGAGCTGAGGATTTATAAAGACTGTGTTCTCATAACACTCAATGTTGAACATCCACCATCAATATTCCAGAAGTGCCAGTCAGTAAGCTATGTATTATCTATATTAATGTTTTAAGTAGGCGCTGAAAGTAATATATAATCTAGAGAAAAATGTAAATATAACACGTTTAGTTTATGTCTAGAAAAAGGAATGTATAACATCATTTATCATGGAAATTAATATGAGTTTTACGTCCTATTGCCTATCTGATATTAGACTAATTGAGACACAGCGCTATTTATCGTGTAATGAGGAAACATGCAGGACAACATCCTTAGCCTACTGTTTCAATTCATAACAACCTGTAGCAAGAATGCCCAGCTATCAACCGGTAATCTTGTCAATCTGGAAGTCATGTCCTGCTGATAAAACAGCTGCAGATTGATACTATGTATTTTCAGCCCAGAAAATAGTATTGACTGTTAGAGGTCTAAATATATTGAACTGTGTACCTAACTCTATTTAATTTTCGAATATATGCAGAATAGTATTTCTCCATCATTTAATGAACTATGATGAACAGCATGTCGATCTGCCCACAGACCTGTCAGATCACAGTCTGGTATTAACAAAACCCACAACAGATAATTAAATAAACAAGCATATTATTTAGAATATTACAGTTTACAAATTATTGTATTTTGTGGCCGTATGTCTGTTCATGGTTTGCTTCAGCGAATTTAAATGTCTTCCCATGCACAATATCAAGCTATATAGCCAAATCTTTTCTTATATCATTCCAGCAGTGCACAGATACACTGACAGTCGCATATATGTATTCTCTACCCCCATAGTATATCTCTTTCGATCTCGGAACCACTCTCCTGAATTCATTCAATCATTTATCAAGTCCAATCTTTAACCTATCTGTCATTCCAGTACTGTATAGATACGTTAATAGTAAGATCTATTGTAAACACTGGAAGTATGATTAACAAACAATGTCTAGTAATTGGCTCGACAAAATCTTTAAAATAGACCATGGACGGAACAATTTGTGTAAAGAAAGCGGCGACATAATCCTTCTATATAAATATTGTTCCGTCGTCCTGGAATAACTAGTTCATATTCATAGCTGAAATCTCTGTACATTGTGAATAGTAGATAACATTCCTTGAAAGATGAAGATGTTCTTAATCCGTTTAAACTACATATACATCTACCAAAAAAACAAACTGAAAAGATGAAGTGTCATAATGAAGATCAGTTGAAAATATATTCAAAACGCCATGACGCCTGTCCATTCTACTACTTTCAAAATTGATTTAAGTGCGAACTTTTTTCGAGGTGGGTCACAAATGTTTGTTGTTGCTCAGATGCAAGCTAATTTTCTCCTTGTGATGTCATGTTTTCCTTCTCAAAGACACGCTGTATCTGTCGACTCAACCATTTCTGGAGCAAAAGCAGGAATTACTCAATCTGTATCTATAGTAACTTGATATCGCCTTTGTCTAGAAACCTTATCTTCACGACATTTAACAAGTTTCTTATTAAAAAACGAGGTTCCATGACGGACGTGGCGTATTAATCAACAACTGAAGGAGTCCGTCTGTTCGGATATTTTTGATTAAAACACTACAACCGTTACATTTCTTGATTAAAATCTGAGACTTCATTATCATCTTGCCCAGAATTGACTCGATTTTCTACCATCTAGACTTATTTGTTTTATTGAGATAAACTTTGCTGGTTCGTTTTTGCAAAATATCCATAGTTCAAAACTGTGCTTCTTTAATTGAATATTTAGGAGAGCTCAGGTCGACATTGAGATCAACTTGTTTTATCTCAGAAAATCTGATCAATCTTTGCAGTCGACAAGAAAATTTTCTGTTGCCACCAGTAGCCCAAAGCTACCCTTGTACTTTTTTTTAACTGTGTGGTGGGAATCTTCAACTATCCAGATGGTTGCTCAAGCTTGAACTATGAGAATTTTTTTTTATCGAAGTCGATTAAATTCAACATGTTTGAGAATAAAAACTAATTAGATAGTATAAATCAATCAGTTCGATCTCTATCTTAACTATTAGTGTGGTAAGTAATGGTGTTTTTCAGTGAATTAGTTACATAATATATAAAGATATTGTACTTTGCGAATATGATCTATGAATCTTCGTCAAGTGCTCTCGAGATCTTTCCAATTCAACCAATCCACTGACATTCTAATCACCAGCTGTCCGGTACCATCCTGCAATTGAGTGTGTCAGTCTTGTGACAGACTTGTATCAGCCTTTCTTTCTGTAACGGAACTGATATCGTTCACTTTATACAATCATTCGGCAACATGAGAAATATTGTTAGCAAGTTAATTTAATCCGTGTCAACAGAATGAAATGGTAGTAACATTAAATTAAAGGATGTAGTTCCGAGACAAGAGAGACAAGTTACATTATCTTGATGGTTCATTTCAACAAATTGACTAGCAGTTACAAAGGGCCTCCATTGATTAGTGTTGGGTAATTTGTGATAGTGACTCACTCTCGATAAAAACAACCATATTTCAAGCTACAGTATCACCATGTCACAATGGAATTTCGTGCCATCATGCATCATGCATATCGGATTCCCCTGCGATTACATTAATATCATGTCATATTGCATTCGTAGATCCCTTATATTACTTAGACACACACTCCATGATATGGCCCTTGGCGACCTTTTCAATGGATTTCAGCTACTCAAGTTTCAATTTTCATAAAGCCTCCACGCGTTATTGCAATTGTGTGTGCTGTTCATAGTTCAAGACGACACATTGTTCTTGGTTTTGTGCTGTCGGTTTTTCCATTGTTACCGGTGTTGTTTTGATTCTAGTAACTGAAACTGAAGCATGAGGCCAGTTGACAACTGACTTTAATATTCAACCCCTACGAATCATTATGCTTACAGCTTAATCCAATGATTATTTCATGCATAAACCCCCCACGAATCCTTATGCTTAACGTTCCTCGAGATTCAAAGCATATGCTGCCCGTAAATCCCATATTTCATCACAATGCCATGATCACCCATTCCTTCCATGTCTTACGAAAGCAAAACTTCATAATCCACGAAAATCCGCGAATTTTCGATCTAACAGAATTATTACGTAACTGGTTAGTCATTAATATTGTATTAAACGGAGTCTGGCATTTGCATGCCAACCTGAGTATTTTTTTACACCCAGTCACCAGTAATTTCTGGTTAAATCTTTCATCTCTTCCCTATTTCACATCTTTAGCTTGTCGTCACGCCATCTACATCCGGTTCGGTTAAATCACGAAGACTTGTAAGTCATTTACTGAGAATCTCGAAAGCTCTTGAACGTTTTAAATATGTTCGTGCATAATTACAGTTTTCTATCATTTCCGCAGTAAGATGGGAAGAAGGTCAAGTTGTCTAATGTTGATATTACACACGTACTCTCTTTCTTTGTCTTTATGGCTATTACAAGATATAAGTTCTCCTATATGTAAAGGTAACGGACATTATTTTTATCAGTCGATCGGCTTTTACAACTAGGATGTCCTTCGTGGGAGCCATACTGGAAACAAATGTAATGCTTCAAATATGATACATCATTAGCAAATTCTTCAAATATGGTACATCATTAGCAAATTCCTCAGATATGGTACATCATTAGCAAATTCTTCAAATATGATACATCATTAGCAAATTCTTCAAATATGGTACATCATTAGCAAATTCTTCAGATATGGTACATCATTAGCAAATTCCTCAGATATGGTACATCATTAGCAAATTCCTCAGATATGGTACATCATTAGCAAATTCTTCAGATATGGCACATCATTAGCAAATTCTTCAGATATGGTACATCATTAGCAAATTCTTCAAATATGGTACATCATTAGCAAATTCCTCAGATATGGTACATCATTAGCAAATTCTTCAAATATGGTACATCATTAGCAAATTCCTCAGATATGGTACATCATTAGCTAATTCCTCATATATGGTACATCATTAGCTAATTCCTCAGATATGGCACATCATTAGCAAATTCTTCATATATGGTACATCATTAGCAAATTCTTCATATATGGTACATCATTAGCTAATTCCTCAGATATGGCACATCATTAGCAAATTCTTCATATATGGTACATCATTAGCTAATTCCTCAGATATGGCACATCATTAGCTAATTCTTCAAATATGGTACATCATTAGCCAATTCTTCAAATATGGTACCATACATGTACATTTATCCTTTTCAAATACAGTGCCAAATACTTAATAATGCATAGCATGAATCTATATTTGCGTTAGTTCGCTTGCTCTTCACTGAGACAATTCGTTCAGTTGTTTTTTGTATCAGCTGGGTTGACTTCTTTTCTATTTGGATTGTGTTGATATCTCCATCGTCAACCAAATGGTCATCATCAAACCAGAATTTGAAATTTATATTTTACTTCTAAGGTTTCAGAGCTGTTGATTCAGTAAATGGATTTAGATAAAACAGGTTTCTTTAACAAAGATTTTAAACCTCAATCTATTGTTTTTCTTTATACCAAGAAAACATAAAAGCTTTTAGAAAGGCTGAAGTAGATATTCTGTTGGAGGAAACGCAGCCATATCCTGTCAATTGCGTTTTCTCTTTCACAATCTTGAAGGTTTTAACCACCAATTGAGAAATTTGAATTATTTCAACGAAGACTTGAACAGATTGCATCAAACTCATTGCAAAGCGAACATTGAAACGGAAGATCCTCGTGATTCTAATTAGGTTCCAACCAACATTCTAGATATTGACAATCATAGAACGAATATTGAAAAGATAATGTTCGATGCATAAACGTGCATTAACACTTGGAGGAGTATACATTTATACCGTTACTTCATAGTATGGTCACTAATGAGTAATTCAGGGATCAGAGATTACTAGTTATCGAGGAAAAACAAGGTGAACGTCACCAAGCAATGGACTTTATTGAAAGGACAAACCAAATACGAAAGTGAAGTCCAGATTGACAATAGCCTAGATAACATCACAATATTCAGATGATTTTTGTTTCAGCAGAGATATTACTATTCGTTTTTTCCGCGATGTCCACACCCAGATGTAAGTACTGAAATACTCCCGTATTATTAAATTGTATACTTCGGAAACACTTTTAAAGATGGTAGCAATCCAGAAAATATTGGAATTGTTTAAAATCACGGTTTAAAAGACATTTTTATATTTCGTGATATTTGGTCATATAACCAGATTTCGATTGCCCATACTGATCATCAGACATTGATTATTTTATAATTATTTAAAACATTAAATTATGATGAAAATGACTGAAATAAGATACTCTGTCTGGCCACGTAGAGGATATAAGAAAGGTCAGCCGCTCTCAGACGACTGGCGTCATAAACCCTTCCAAATCTGACAAGGTAGAAATTATAGTAGACCTAAATAACTCTTTTATGGTTCAAATGAATTTCTTAATTTGTCTTCGGATATTTTTCAGTTTGAGGAACATGTAGTAAAATTTTGAATCTGTCTTCTGTATTACTACCAACTAAGACTATTGGCTTCATACCACGAAAACAAGATTAACATTTCTACTGTTTATATTTTGTATAGTGTATATTGCTTTAAATAAGTTTGATTGTATGGGAAGAGATTGCATTCTTAGGAGTGGTTTTATATAAATTACGTCGGTGGCATTCTTCTGCAATAGAAACATTCTACAAGTTTATATTCATGAATGCTGGTTTCTTGGGTATCTTATCGCATACAAAATACTGTGATAGTCTTACCGACGATCTTTTGTGCTTTCCAAACTTGATAAACATATACATAGAGATCGTTTCAATATTTTCGGTGGCAGTCTTCAGCCACCTTTTATTCAGATTCGATACAGACTTGATTTTGTCACGGTCACAGATTATTGGTTAAGATCTATGATTAAGACTGACAATATCTTGTGTTTCAACCTACGGCAATACAGTCATATCGTTCTCGATTTCTACATCCAGTTAGCAAGTTCGTGGATTTGCCTTCAATAAATTCAATTTCTCTCAGGAAATGGCTGAAGTTTTTCTGTTTTCTCAAGCAATCTTGTGAGTTTGAATTGATACCATAACCTCGTAGTTTGCGTTTTTACATTAATTCTATTCCAGTTCTTTTCTAATTTCATTTGAAAATTGAACTATCTGGTTACTGTGTTTAACGTGTAAACCTCCCAATGTTATTAAGTCATTCCATTTATTAGCCTTTCCATTTAATTCAGGAAACCTAAAGCTCTCGCATGTAACATTCACTCTCTTTTAACTAATTTACGAGTTAGTCCGGCGATCAGCTGTTTCATTGACCTTATGGTGGGATTGATGCTTCATACATTGCGCAGCAGGCGATTATGAGTCAACCACGACGATCCAACAATCAAAACGTTCAAATATGCTGAATAATTTGTCGTGTATAAAACACTGTTTTTGGGGCTTTTTTCTTGCTAATTACAAGATCTGTTATTGCACTGAACATCTTGACATGATGTTCAAAATTGATGTATTAATTAAGCTATTTTTCTTTTAGTGTGCTAATTGTATTAATATGTTGTTAAACATTACCAATTAATGACATTTAACCGCACTTTCATTAGCATTTTCGATTAAATTTCAAACAGCAGGACAATTCAACCTCGTGTTTGTCTGCAATTGAATCGAAATGATCGGCTAAGGTGGCATCATTCCTTGCCAAAATACAACTATGGCTGTAATACTGATTGTGCGATTCAATGATGATTCTTAACCCCTATGGACTTGTATCTGAATACACGGAAAGTTAATTAAAATATACATATGTTTCCAGTTAATTACAAGTGTTAATCAATTGCTAATGGAATTATTGAGATGTGTGTGGAACTACGTTAGGTTCATCTAAACTAAGAGTAAACCATGATATTATATTCCAATTCCCATGCGCAATACAACAACAAATTTAATCTGAACAATACTTTCTCAAGTTCAAATTATTTTCTTTTCTGATTTGCCAACACAGTCAACGGCAAAAACAAATTGGATATGTTCTCTAGTTCAAAATATTTTCTTTTCCAAGTCCATATTAAAATAAAATGAAAATTCACATGATACGTTTTCGAGTTCAAATTAGAACATTCACAAAAACATTTACAAATTTATATTCATAACTTGTCGCAAACGGAATATTTTCTTGCCGATGATCTTTTGTACTTTCCAAACTTTATCAACGTTTTTGTTATTGTCTCTCGTACCTTGATGCGTACTCGACTACTCTTCTATCGAGTAAAACTTTACAGATATCGACACCTCACCAGGTTTAATCTTCGGTGAGGTGGTTTGTTTAAAAAATTTACGGAACATTGATGGTAAATATACATATATGTATTTTAAAATTCCGAAAGTACGACAATGAGTGAGAAAATGTATGGCTACTGAGCGGAATTTCGGGAAAATCAAACTGGGAAAAATTTATGACTCAAAAAACCCCTCTCCAAATTATCCAAGCCTGTCCCAGAATAAAAAGGATGTCTCAGTATTAAAAAATCAGGCGTAGTTTAGGAAACGTTGTACCCAAATATAGTATGGAATAAATCAGTTCCGACAGCATGTACTTAAAATGGAATAATATATTTGAATGTTAGTCTGGGTCATGAACCAGGGGAATTTTTCAAACAGTAACACCGTCGTATCTTACAATAACATGTGACATTCTCTCTCTTATTGACAGAGTGGTGAAGTTGGACATAGCCTTTCATTGTGCAACGAGGGAAATTCAAGTACAACTAAAACACAATTTGTAGAAAAATGATTGGGGGTTTCAGTTTATCCAATCCGAATGAATAGACATTTTGTCTTACCTGTCAGTGAGAAACCAGGTTGTACAATATTGAACTATGCTGAGCGTCAAGCCTATCCCTAAGAAAGCGCTTGAATTGCAAAACCACCAGTAATAATGAACCGCTTACCTTTTTATCACCAAGGTTATCTACAACACATTCTAAAACTGCCAGTTCCCCGACGAAATAAGTATAGTTATTTCTGGTTGGTTTAAACCGTGGTATTGGTCCGTCATCATAGTCATCATAGCCCGAATATCCAGCCGCTGAAAATATAAAATGATTCAAATTAGACATGCTGCATTGTTACATATTGAAATCAGCGGTTAAAACAAAATTTGGATGAGTAATCATATATAAAGTACATAGTAACATTTCCCTATGCTAGGGTATTTCGGTCATTCAGGGTTTCTTTTCTGATTTGAAAGAAATCGAACAATATAGAGGGGAATATGAAAAAAAGCATTCTGACCCTCCGAATATATGTTAAAATCTATAAGCTCGTTTGTACGCAAAATGGAACTGCGTGCCGTTTATTGTTTAACAAGAGAACTGAATTAAATATAACTTATTATGCACATAACTTGGTTGGTTAAAATCCTTAGTACTGGTTTCAAACATTTTTCCGTTCTGACGGATCTGACTCATACTACATTTGCAAGTAAATTTTTAAATTACGGCAATGTTTACGTCAAGGGGAGATAATTTACGCCCTTGGTTATCAGTCTTTTTGACACATCAAGTTCATTATAATTGTTTAAAATTGAACATCATAAACTTAGTATACACTTATAACACTTGGGTTTAACTTTGTTTATTGTTTATCGTTAGTAAGTGTCGAGGGCGAGCTCTTGTTATTATAACCCGTCAGAGTACTGTTGGCAGGTCAAATCCATCATTAAATATTGTTAAAAACTCTCTTAACACTTGGACCAGTTTATTTGACTTCTATCTGTTATTCTGAAAGTTTATTTAGGGCTGGGTTAAAGAAGTTTCTATGTTCTATCCGCTTGATTCATGGATTTTCCAAGATGAAAGCTCAGATGTTTATTTCAATTAGAACCACTGGCAGATGAAAGACGGTATTAAGGTATTAGAAGTAAACTCTCTTCTGAGTCTAGATTTATCGTTATCAGATGATAAGTGCAATAGTGATTGAAGTACAGATTCAGTGTATTTCCTGTACTTGACATCTTTCGAGTCTGCAATATACCTGTTAGCCTCTATAGCGATCAACAGGTCCGTACGGTTATGAATAAGAACAGCGGTCATAGGTCTGATGCAATTGAGTTGCGTTCAATACTTGTTTCGGATATCAAATCCCCATCAGGACAGCTTTGAAATTGTATATAAACCCTCAGACATTTAGATTTGCGTATAAGTAATGAAGTGAGCTCACCGACCAGGAATAAGAAATCAGAGTTAAATCAATCAATATGATTGTGAATGTAAAAGATGTTTTTTGTAGCAATATTGACTTTCAAGTTTATGCTGACAAGGAATAAGTTTAAATCTATAAATCAGCACAATTGACTTTACAAAATATCTCATTGATTATAGATGCTGGTATACGTTGATGAGACGAGCGTTTATTGCATCCTGGTATAATAGATCATTCTAGCCCTGATCAAAGTCGTGTTTATAATTCATTTAGCTTCATATCAGATTCAATTTTGCTCCAATCTACAAAATTCATCATAATAAAAACTGAATTTATATTAATGTGCTTGTATTATATAGTATTAGGAGGTAGTGCCTGAAAGACAGGCTTAAAATTTGTCAAATCTACGACAATTCATCAAAATATAAACTGAATTTATTTCAATAACTGGTAATATACAATATTAGGTGGTAGTGCCTAAGAGACGACACAAGACCACCTTCAAAATGCATACTGGACATGACATTACGTTTTCATCTTATACCATTACTGCCATGGCCCATTTTTTTGTTTCAAGGAAGTTTGTGAATGTGACAATTAGATTGGATTGTATGCTAGAGCGAATACAGTCAATCTAAACTCTTCACAGAAAGACTAAAAAAGTATTACTCATGAAATCGAGGGCTGTGATTAGCTGTATTTGCTGGCGTATAATCCAATCAAATGACCTAGAAACACGAAAGTGGCCATTGCAGTCAAGGTAAAAGATGGAAACGTAATTCATCATTTAATCATGTTATGTTACACTATACGATTGAGGGTGGTAGAAGAGGAGAAAGACGGCGACAGAAGAATTTCTAAAGCATTAGTTGTGGCATTGTGCGATTGTCTTAAAATGAACAACTCTCCTAATCGCCTTGTGAACAGCTCAGATCTACAAAATGTATCCTGTATTTATTATCAATGTATGTGGTATTGGTAGCAATGTATTCGTCTCAGTAGCTGAGAGACGAATCAGACGACGTCAAACGGGTTCTAGAAAGATGTTCTGTTCTGGACTGTGGCAGCAATTAGATTTCTATGTCATAACTTTTTGACCCAACACACATCATTGTGCCAAAATTATTTGATTGCAGTGATCTCAAACACGCAAAACATAATGTCATGCATTAGATTTACTCGTTTGTAGCACAACGTCGATGTAATTTGACCTTAGCAATAACAACCTTGGCTTTTATTCCGTTTTGTTTTAATTTCATAACCATTGCTTTTTCATTAATCCTAAATAGAATTATCATTATCACGACATTTCATTACAATCATATGTAAATCAGTTCATTTTAAAAGCAATTTATGTAGATATTAACGGTGATCTGTAATAATTGAAAATGTCGTATGGTTAAAATGGTGCAGTGGGAATAGTGAAATACGTGATAAGAATATAAACTATTGAGTTAAATTGCCGATTTCAAATTTGACATGTCAGCACTTTTTTTTTGTCTTTGAGAGACATACTATTTAACAAAGATTGGAATTGTTTGATCATATATCTGTAAGAGGGGGTGGTAAATTCAATATAGGATAATGATTAATCAGCGTAATGGAAACGCTAAACATTATACGAATGTGACATTATGTAACTGCAACAAAAGGCGAATGGGAATGCTACGAAACGGAAATGCGGCATTATGAAAACCATAATGATAATGCAACATAATGGGAATATGAATGCAACATAATGAGTATAGATATTTAACATATTGAGAATAGGAATGCAACATAATGCGAATAGGAATACAACATAATAGAAATATGACGCAATTGAAATTGAGATTAATGAGAAAAGGAAAAGAGGCGTATTGAAAAATAAATGCATCATAATGCAATGAGAATAGGACATAATGCGACGCAATGGAAATTAGGAATATACAATAATGAAAACAGAGGATTGCGGCACAATGAAAGTGCAGCGCAATGGAAATGCGACGTAATGGGAACATTGCCATTCTAAATCAATGATGCTATGCACTATGCACTGACATCAACCAGACTGAGGAAAAACATTTCTAAATTCCAGTGAATTTTCCAGAGAAGTTTAAATCAAAAAGACCAACGACTTCGGGAGATTTGCCGACAAGTCTTGAAGAGTCCCATAAATTGAAATCTTAAAACATGGTAAATATCAAAAGGATACAAGTGCAATCCATTTCAAGTTTCAAATTTCATTCTTTATGTTCAATCTTAATAAGTTACAATCTAACGAGTTTCAGGCAAGTTAAATGATATATATTATATCCAGTAAAAAGTGTCGAACTTCTCTAAAACAACAGCGTGTATAAACAAAATTAACAGGAATAAATTGAGAAATGTTCTCTAGAATAACAGAATAACAGGAAACCGTGGTTCTTTTTAAAACAAGGCGGGGGCAGATAATTTTACCGTAAGTAAACAATATTCCATTGAAAAAGAATTGACACAAGTAGACTGATTAAAAGACATTTTGTAATACCTTCAGGGGTAATTTACACCTGATGGTACTTCTCTTTGAAGGAGTCCACTAATATACAACTTTTACTCTTGATTTTGCCCTTCTTTGAATGAGATTTTTGATTAACGGAATTGTCATCCTTGTACGGATTTCCACGGTACTCGCCATACTATGCAATATCATTTATCTTGGCTATTTTGGAAGTATATATCAATCAATACAGGAACGATTCCATTTATATTAACAGAAACTTTGTTAGCCTATTGTTTTAGTTTTAAGAGAATGTGCAGCCGACAATTTTACGCGACTTTTGCGGGCAACGTTTGTATCACACCTTTGCACACAGACAACTTAACGACGTCTGCCGACAGGATTCTTGTATCCACCCGGCTTTTCCTGTTGAATTCCGGGTAGATAATATATTTATTTGTTTTGCCTCATTTGTGGAAGCATTTCGTTCGTCAGACGTATGATCTTACAGCTACAAGTTCATAGATATAAATTAGCAAGGGTATAAGAAAAAGAGGTCGTTTCTTTTCGCCTCATTTAACGGAATCTAATGATGCAATGCAATATGTATCAGACAACGTGTTGTGAGTAGGTGATAGACGCCCATTAATGTCTTAAGAGGATTCGAACCAAGGTACATGTCGACATAGACCAAAACATCTGCCTCTATTCCAGCCTCTGATAACTATTTTGAAAATTGTTGGCTAGTGAAGCTGGAATAGAGGCAGGTGTCTCGGACTACTGTGGACGATGTGCTTCCAGTGTCACATACAAACTTTCAATGTTGATTGATAAGTAATGACTGTCGAATATTCCTTAACATCTACGAGAGCAGTAAACAGGTTGACTGCAAAAAGTGGCCATAACAAATTAAATCTTTCACCAACTGCAATTTTGCATGTAAAAAAAGCACGTGACCAAATTTCCTGCGTGATAATCCGGCATGTAAGCATCAATTGATGTTATAATTGGAACTATTACTGTGAATAAATGTCGAATTGTCGTGCTACGAGTTATTTTCAATCATCCAAAATGACATTTAAATGGATTTCAAATAGCCTTTATAATGGGCGATTAAGTCCAATTGAAATTTTTCAATGAAATAAAGAGATGACAAAATGGTCTATCTACATATGTATTGTGGGTTTTTTATTCTATTTTTCTCTACTCCAGTAACATACATTCTCTGACTTCTGTATTTTCAAACATGTCTGTTCCGAATCAGTTAAACCAGGCTATATTCAGCTTCAATCGTGCTTTTAAAAAGTGATTTAGACTGGTTTAATCCACATCGCTAGTTATGTCCACGTCGTTAAAGCTATCATTCTCTAATTAGGCTAAAAATAATTATTAAAAAAATAGTCTGACTGCTTTTATATTGGTTGGGTGGCGGTCATATTTAATCAACAAGCGACTGCTAACAGCAAATATGGCGGACCAGGGATGGACAAGCAGGCTGCATTTTTAAAAGAAAGTAATTAATTTTAGCGTAATTAAAGTATGGTAGCTTTAATAATGTCCATATGGTTTTGGATTAGCCAATGTGCCACCCCTTTCGGAGTGTCCAAATGTTCACAGGTACAACACTCATTCTGAGTTGAAACCCGACTTCTCTATATCTTAGTTTATTCTAAACCAAGAACTGCTGTTTATTTTCCTCCTTGTTTTAATTTTAAGCTAAATTCTTCCCAGTCAACAAGTCTGTAATTTAAACGCGAATCTTAAATGCCTGTCATATTTATACCTTGTGTAGACTACACTATCTTCCACTGTTCATCTTCATTACCCTTTTTCCAATTCCATTCCGTTTTTCTTGTAATAACTCAGATGTCTTGGTACCCTGGATTCGCACAATTGAAGAACTACTGCTTACCAAAGGCTAAATCTGTTTTGCAATGAAATGGTAAACTAAAAAGGGTGTCTATGAGTATTAGTTATCTCGGCATATATCGATGTTTTGTAGATCTTACGACGTCAAAAGGCCAATATAATGCCATGTTATCATTTCTGAATATGCGTAAGAATAAAAAACAATCCTGAAATTGGGATTAAATTTGGAACATAGTTTTTATAATGAGAAATAGAAGAATGACGCTAGTCTTTGCATATTGGTCATACTGTAATGTAATATAGGAGTCAATTTACAGGAAAACAACAGTTTAACAGACAAATATATCAGTTATATAACAGTAAATTGACATATTTAGTCTAAGTTTATCTATAAACAACCAATATATGTTATAACAGAATCTTAGTGGTATATATCACGGTAAAGAAATAAAAGAAATTGAGATACAACTTTCACCAGAATTCGTCGAATTTTGTACCAGGCAATTAAAAAAAACATTTCAACAATATAGTGTGGAAGGTAATAAAAGTAAGCTGAATATTTGGAATCAGGACTAACACAACCCGTTATTTCCTAAAGACCTTTTTATAACACCGGGTCACTGCTGCTCCAAGGATGGTTTCTTGTCAAGGTTGTTACTCAGTTAGTTAGGTGTTTGGTTTAATTTGATTTAACTTCACAATTTTCATTATTAAGCTGTATATCAGAGGCCCGTTTCACAAAGCAGCGATTGTAGTAAACTCACC
This sequence comes from Lottia gigantea, assembly GCF_000327385.1. NCBI lineage: Eukaryota > Metazoa > Mollusca > Gastropoda > Lottiidae > Lottia > Lottia gigantea. Next base: position 7,747,057 of record NW_008706746.1, read on the forward strand.
ACCTCTCGTAACTCTTTTGTGAAGCCGTACCAATTAACGAAATTCCAGAACATTGCCAGGTAGGTTAAGAAAGTACAGCAGGTAGGTAAGTTCCACCAATCAATTGGGTTTGAAAAACGATTTTTAAGGTAACATTGCCATGATAAATATACGAGCGTTTCTGCGCTGACTGTATCACCGTCGCTTGGAGAGTATTTGGGGAGAATATATTTCTTCCTTGATGATGTAAGCGTATGTTCTAGTGAAGATATTTCGAACAGGAATATATTATCCAAACGCATGTTATATACCTAACATACACACATTAATAGAGAAAAGACATTTATATATAAAACAGTAATAATAAACACACGTTGATGATTTTTCTGCTATGTTTTGTGATATTTTTGTTTATAATGTTTTTCTGTGGGGTATAAAAATAAACATGTTGTATATGGTAGGCCAGTTACATAATAAACATGCTAGCTTTGTAATATAAAACTCATTCATCTTTTACTTCGCCTTATTTTTTATTTGCTGTTTTAATTTGAATAGCAATACAATCCTCGAGGGAAACACCTACACAAATTATATAATTAGATATCTGGAATAAACGATCAACGAAAAAGATACTTGGATGGAAAACCAAGTCGCAAGATGGTGTTAGATGTTCCGAATGTACGAATCTGTTATAATAACGAGAAATGCTATCCAATGTTCATGATGCCTTTAATTTTATGATATTTGCAGTTTCCAAACATATCTATTTCAATGCGAGAAGTTTTACTAGGCTCGACGAATTCCAAATGGTACCCACAAAATACCTGTAGAATGAAGCGGAAGTTACATCCAACTATTACGATTTCTTTGATTTCATTCTACGGCTCCATGCAACTAAATTTATATAAAGCTATATATGTAACAAATTTCATTGGAAATCAGTAGTGTATGGACGAATCCCTAATGCTGCTTACGAACTAGTTGAATGGAAATACGGTTTTACAGTGGCATTAACATGTTCTCTAGAGTACATAAAACAGAAGTTGCAATATAAAAAGCCATAACGATCAGCTAAAATCCCATCATAAAAAATATGTTTCTAAATCAAGTCTTGAAACCATAAACACGTCGATTTAAACCGTCGATAATTGGACATTAAATAAACTGAATGCAAAACGAATGATCATTGCTGGTTTACAGCACACTTTTAAATTGATGTTAAAACTTGTGTTTTATACCAACACAAAATAATCATAAAACCTGGCCCGAATTTACTCAGCTTCTCAAATTAGGCAATAAATCAAGAAACTATAACTACTTGTAGGTAATGAAATGCTCTTTAAGAATCTATCGCCAGGACGATATTGTGATTTTATGGGAGGTATTTAGAGACGTGGTGAGGTATTTATTGTAAAAAGTATGGTTATGTTAGTAAACAATGAAGCTGTAATTATTTACTGGTTTAGTAATCAATGAAACTTTATGTACTATTTTTAGTTCCGAATATATGCTGAGAAATTGCATATCAGGTCGTATATCAACGTTTCTTAAAGTGCATCTTTCAAACCGAATTAACTAGTAACTTTTATTTGGCACAATGACCAAGTTTTCTGTGGTTAGATTTTGGCGTATAAAGAAGAATTTGCATACAATAGCGATAATCAAGATGGTACTATGACTTGTGACCTTGTCAGTTTCTATGGTTAGATAGTTCCCCTTTTAAGGTTAATTAACTGAAACTGATATTTTTACAACCACAAAGCATGTATACTAAATTGATTTAAACATTGAGGTCTTAGAATTGATTTACAGTTCATTGTTACTTATCAGGCCCTAATTAGGTTCAAGAATTGATTTACAGTTCATTGTTATTTATCAGGCCCATAATATGATTCAAAGGATACGTTATACTTACGCTTGAAATGTAAAAAACGCGAGGTCCAATGTCCGTCTTCTACCTACTAAAGCAGTGACATTAATGTAAAGACCTCGCAACCCATATTCAAAATTATTCTAACCATTTAATACCAACTCTCTGGTTTTTCAGTCTACTTTTAAAAGACAGATCCTAATGATGCGTGTTCAGAAAACCCAACAACTGTAGCGATAAAGCATTGTTTATTTATATATCTTGAGAAGTCAACGGTACAAAAGTATAAACCAGTGGCAATTATTGAAGTGAAAATAGAAAAAAGGTTTCAGCATATCAGAAGTGAACACACAGAATAAAAAATGAACAGAACCTCAATGAAATTGTTGTCAGTCTCTCTAAGATGAAAGAAATAGTAACTTCGTGCTGTGACTTATATAAACACAAACAATTCTTTTGATAACAGTTTTTTTTTCTTTTATGTCGTGTGTAATGAAGGGCAACTGTATCAGGGAGGCAGTGAGATCTGAAAAGTACACGAACTGGGCCTCGTTGCCTCATCCAAAAGATAAGGAGTTTTACACTGCCCCACTCAACCCCTCCGAACTACATGACAGTCAGAGTATGTAGACATTGATAAGTGTTACATGTCTGACACTGTACGTGAAATCAGTGAGCGATTTAAGTTTGAAATGAGAACATCTGAAATCAAGGCAGTCAGATGAAATAAAATACATTCTTTCTATCGTAGATGGGAATATAATCAGTAACCAGAACACACCAAAAACAGGCTGTGATGTGTTAAACAGAACTAATTAAGGTGTTAATTGGTAGCTCTGAGATGAAAACATATTGTCATGGGTGGTATTCAATTCATAGTACCTGTCCAGGAGGTGAATTCGTTACACTGTGTCTGTCTAAGGGGTGTTGTTCGTTACCTTGTCTACAGTCACAGTTCATCGATTTGATTCAGAGATATACATAGAAGTGGTCATTAAATTTGATGCTCGCGAATCAAATGACCGGTTCACTTAAATTTGTCTATTTCATTCAGTATTACCCATGTGAACTCTCTGAAAGAGATTCCAAGATAAAAGGTGGGTTTTAAATCTTTTATTGAAACTTCGTCAAGGCGATATCTAATATCTAATAGCTGTTTGCCTTTGATCATCAATTACCCTTAGAGCGAACATTTCACCAAGAGCAGTTCCAGTCGTTCCCTGGCTTACACCCTATCCTTTTCGCTGAAAAAGATATTCGAATCCTTGCCCTGATTCCGTTCTATCGCTGTGATTGTTGGCACCGATAAAATACATAGTTCACGTTTTAAAAAAAAAACTAACACAGTTAATTAAAATACAAAGCGGACGGTTGGAAGATCAAACACATTTCACTCTGAAGTAAACATCTAACAGTTCTGTCTGAGGAAAAGGTCAAAGGAAACAGTAAATCTTAAACATATCGGAGACACCTCTAGACCAGACTAACACTCATTTTAATTAAATAAAAAGTCTTTAAATTTTCGTAAATCAGAATCTTTCCACTTTAAAATAGGTCTGGGTCGTAACTCGATTAGATCAAAGTTGGCTGAATACCGAAAGGAAATGTAAAGAACGAATTTGGATCTTGCCGATAAAAACCTTTCTGTGAAAAACGGACAAGTGTAAAATTGAATTGTGTTGTTTGGGTATATGTCTAGCTCTGATATAAAGTCTTGTAAATGTTTCTTTCACACTGTTCGAACACAGAAATGTATAAACTTCCGTTTGTGAAATTGGGAAACACGGCTGATTCCTTTTATGATCACGAGGAAGACGTGATTTCTTCCACCGTATTTCAACCCCATGATTAACACGATCTGAAATTCCATAGGCTGTCAGTCTAAGGTAAGGGTCTATATTTTAAAAGCGTTTAGTTGTTCTTCAGTAGCAACAGTCATGTCCATTGAGAAAAGTTAAAAGAGCATTTCATGTTAATACTACTCAAAATGGCTCACATTGCATACTACATGTTGTTTTTATTCTTCTCTTCTCTTTTTAGAAGTGTAGAAAGTCAACTTTAGTCACTTGCTCAATGTACATATTCCTAAAATATTGGCGAACAAAAATAAAAGACAATGCAGAATTACAAAGTTTAAGATACCAACAAAGAAAAACCTGTTATCGAAATTATTTTTTATCCGAAAATAAGAAATATCGCGGTTCACCTCCACAATTTATCAAAACACATTTTCCCCACAAAAAGAAGTATTACAAAGCTAATGATCAACCTGGTGAAAACAACTGTAAGATTTATCTTCAATGTGTTGGTGAAAAAATTGAAAGCATTTTGATATTAACTTTGTGACAACATCTTTTCTATTTGTCATTTTTTTTCCACTTTGTTTCACTTTGATTTCTTCTTTTCAATTTTAAATTGATCGCCGTTAACCTTCCAAATGACTTTCTTCATGTCTTTATTTTGAAATTTTCCATCAATTTTCCAGCAAAACATTGCGAGTCGCCGGATTGTATTAGCTTATTTTGAGAGAGAAGCTATTAAATGTGTGGTGTTATTCCTATTTAGAAAACCAGTTAAAGCTAGGAAATGAGTTTAACTTTCAGTTATCTCGACAATCGATAGCTGAAAGAAATATTTGTAAGAAATCTTTGGCAAAAATTACAATATTTTTATTTGTTTGAAATTCTAAACGGTTGCAATTGAATTATACCGTTGAGACTAAAGTCGGGCTTAATCGAATCTAAAATAGCGTTATTTATTGCTACTTAATTTATATAACAGAAACTCTACTTTAGGAAGTTTACAAGCTATTTAAAAGGAAAAAACTCAGATATTTAAGGAATATTTTTTTTCTGAATTCAAGATTGCGGCTTAGTTTCGAAATATATCAAGCTATATCGGGTTGGCACTTCTGTCTAACATTCGGACCTCCTCTGAAATTTTGGTACAACAAAATAGACATAATACAAGGTACGATAACTGTATCTGTATTACTATTTCGGGAACTATGCAGAGAATCTGGACTTTTTAAGCCCAAAATCGGAACCCCTTCGCCAAAGTTACAACATCCCATAATTCGATTTCTTAGACATGTGCATGTTGAGATTGTATTTAATGATCTGTAAAATATAACAATGAATAAAGCGAGTCATTTATCTTTAACCTAAACGAATGTAATGTTAATAAAACTGATTTTCTTTTTCTAGAAACATTCCAACGCAGTAAGCTTTATATAAAAGCGTACTTGTGACCAATAGTCCTATTAACCAGTTGTACAATACATTTAATAATATTAATTGCACACCCGATATCTCGTATAAAAAATTATTCTGAAATCAAATTAATTCCACAAGGAATTCTGAATAATACATTGAGAAGTAGAGCAGTATATTGCAGTGAACTGCAATCTGTCTATATAGCTTGCATTGTCAAACAATACCAGTCATTGTGTCAAATAACCACCATATTATAATGGGCACTGGTTAGCCCTTGCGTCTGAGAAGAACTGGGAGAACTTGATCAATTCCTGAACCTGGACCCGCCAACGACGCTTGTGAGTGTTCTGCTTTCTCTATTATAATATAACATTATGCTACATTGAATCGTCCATATTCGTCGGTTTTTTTTGTTTCGGACTTTGACTTATGAATTATCTATTTGTATGGGTTTAAGGCGATTTCGTCTTGTGGTTATAAATATCGCATACTATCCAAATTAATATGAAAGGTCTGGAATAATTTGGAATCTTTCATTCAAAAATGGACATATGATGTACCAGAGACTACCACTGGACTCAATGAAGATCTGTAAGTTCAGAATGGTCTGGTTACTTAATAACATTGAAGTAGACGGACAATTGAAAGAATGTAATAACACATGAAATGATTGTGGTTTTCAATTAAAATGATTAATATGTGCAGTTCTTCTATGAAAAAATCAATAAGCTAACTGCAGTGGATTGAAACAAATTACTGAAGAATAAAACAGATTTACCGATGATGTAAAAACGATTGGGATATTGATGGAAATATCTATTTTCCTCGAATATGGTATAATTAAAAACCATTAAACCAAGAGTCCTATCCGTTAATCAAATCAAATTGGATGCAACTCTCAAAAAACAGTTAGGAGATCATACAACAGCTGGAAAATTGAAACGAGTGGGTCAAAGACAAGACGATGTCGGTCTTTATGGTCCAATAAGATGCAAAAGAGTAAGGCGTAAAACTTGACCTGGTTTATTTCGTAAAAGTTCACTGCAATAATATTCAATTAGGTCAATTCAGATCTCAGCATTTCCAAGTAAGTAATGAATAGGCCACGCTAGTATTATTCATAACATAAAAAAACATGGCTTCGAAATTGTTCATCTACGTGACGATGTCCATTTGCACAGAAACCAATATTTTAGTGTTAAGCCTTGCCCGGGGGTCAATACCCAGCCTGATGAGATAGGATCTAGATTGATTATGAGATTATCAACTACACCAGTAATACATTACCAGCTTACTAATATAGTCTAAATAGTATACTATATAATAGATGATAGTACCAATACAGGAAATGGACAGATTCCAGTTAATACTGTACGATTCCACATATCGCACTCGTGGGTGTGATAAGGACTTTTTCTAAAGTGGGCTCTGTAAGAACTGTAAGAAGTTTAACACTGTTACTCGTAAATGCACTAGATATTTGTACCCGAATGTACTGCTCGTCTGTATCTGATTTGTCCATTGGTGACGGTCGCTTGCTCGTTGGCTTAATAAGAGAAAATGCTGACAGCACCAGCGTAAACACGTCAATTTGCTGCATACGCATTTTCTTCTCTTAAAGGTTGTATAACAGTCTCACATTGATGCATAACTAACGAGCAGCTAAGGAAATTCGAAATTGCTTTGAAATATTGCATTTATTCCATTATCGTGTGTTATAAAAGAGCTGAATAAAAACTCAGATTAAAAGTTGCGCATTTAACGAAGATTAGTATGCGTCCGGTCAAAGGACGACTTTTAACTGTACCGAATTGTCAGTCAAAAACGACCTTGATGCGGCATAGGGTGAAGGTCAAAATGAAATTAATCTACTGAAAGGAGTTCATTAGTTAATTAATTCTGACCATTAAGTAGAATTGGTGGTCAGCGAGTGGAGGTATTATCACTCTGAGTGGTCATCTAGAATGGTCAATACGATTGTGAGTGGCTCTGACCTCGTCTTGCACTTCCTTACTGCGATACTTGACTTCACCATTCCCAATTACTCATTAATTTAAAATGATTTACTAGTAAAACATTGGCTTATTTTATCAGTTGATTAGTTTTAATAAGATGTCAAGATTTTCCCCAATTTTTAATGAGTGCCGGTCAAACATCAGCTGTATATAATATATAATAACTGTTTCTATTGAACATCAAGAATGGTATAATATATAAGTATAACCATGTGTATTTGCATTTGGCACATAATGAAACCATACGGTACGCATCAAATGTAAGAGTTAATTTTTTTTTATGGAATGTTTTAAAAATTATATTAAGCACTAGAGTATTTTTTGTTGGCATCACGTCGTTTCACTCATTCAATGACCCCCATGGAGAGTTCAAAAGCTTACATTGTACATTTCCTATAATTTTTACAATTTCTGAATCCACGTCCAATGCTTTCTAGATAAGGTGTAAATATATGGTAAAAAAATTGTATCAGTTATCATTCAAACCTTACGGTATTTAGCTGTTAGTGTGTTATTATAAGACAGATGGCCAGTACAATACAGTTTAACCTCTGTCGACACATTATGCTCAATTGAATCCAATATTCCTTCTATTAAGGAGAAATTAATTTCTCTCACAACAACTCTATACTGATACCAATTGCTTTTAATCGAATACACGCAAATACCATTCATTTCATTTGATAACTCAGTCACCATTATAGTGAGTCATTTAATATATTTCACGCTTTTAGATATTTACTGATAAGTTGATGGGACAATTCAGTTAGTACAAAATGACAATTAAGACTTTAAGTGAAGTATCAACATATTATATTGTAATTGTAATGACATTATAGACTCTGGTACCAGCTTGTTTGCTTTGTTTTCATCATCAAAGAAATGCCGGCTTAAAGGCAATGAATGGAACTTCCATCGATTCTTAAATGCCTTGCTTGACAATGTTCCTTTATTGTTATTACTATCGCCCATGATGCTAAGATTTTACTTTTTCTGTGAAATCCTTTACTTTGTTGAATCCAAATTTAAAGGATTTTGGAACACAACACCTATCGTTCCCCATTGTTTTCTTATTGTTTTCTCTCTATATTGCTAATTGGCTAGACTAATTTGATTGAATAATACTCAAAAGATATTACTCACAACATTATAGTGTTTTACATTTCAGGATACTTGAAGTCGTGGATCGGCTTACCCACGAACATTAATGATTTCACAGTATTAATAATAATCTTTGTAAGACATATAGAAGCAGGAAGTTAAACATGAAGAACACAAGTTATATGGATATACTACTTCTAATTTTATTACATTCTATGTTTCGAAACACATACAGGTAACGATATCAAGTAAAATGATAATGATAATTATTAATGTAGATGGACACAAAATTTCACACGGCATCAGAGCAGGAAGACATTTTCGGACAAAACGGTGTTTAATTATCAAGAGGAGTGTAATATCAACCATAAGAACTGCTTTTTGGGGAGCTTGAATTGCTCATAGCACTATAGGCATTTCATACAGTTTGTTTATTTATTGTTAAGGTTGAAACAAAACAATGGGACTCAAGAGATCAAAAGGCCCTGTGGGTGGTCTATATATACGACAATAAATACTGCAACAAACATCAGCAACGTATTTGAGACGTTTTCAAGATGAGATATGCACATATTAGAATTAATGTAATCAGAAATGAAAAAAACTATTACATCTTTGAAAATTTTAAATCTGATAAAACAACATTTCAAATGTAAATATAAATGTTAAAATTATGAAAAATAATACAACTCCCTCCTAAATAATATTTTTTCGAAAATATCAACAAGTTTTCCACCCGAATCTGTATTGGTTTAAAGAGTAAAAAATCGTATCTAATTTCTATCTGGCATATCGCCACAGAAACCACGACAATCGCCAAAATCTCAAGATTAAACAAAACATTAGAAGAAAATAAAATAAACATTTTTCTAAGAAAATTGACATTATCTGTATTAAAGTTGATAGGAATTGGAAAATAAAGAAAACAGTTTAAACTGTTAAGTGCCAATTAAAAGAAAACAGAATAATAACCTAAACACATTCACATAAATACATATTTCTCATTTTCTAAATTCAATAAGCCGTTCAATGTTTTATAAATGAATATGTAAATTGTCATAGCTTCCTGGACTTGAATAGCCACTTAATGTCATAGAAATATAACTACACTTTTACTCATAACTTCTAATGGTATATTTGTAAGTTGAATCGATTGGTAACTGATTTGTCTAAGCTTCGGCATGTTTCTGAAATCATAGCTTGTCGTCTGTATGTATCTATTTATTGTAAATCATTGTGAATAAATATTGTTTACAACAGTTTAGAGATTTCTCGGTTTCTCAATAACATTTCGGGTTTCATGTGTGCGGATCTTTTCAGTTAATAAAGTTGTGCATCACTGACAAACGCCGAAAAACAAAAATTGGAATTGATTTTATTTTAGTAGTTACTTCAGTCCCAACAACTGTCAGACAAAACCACATTACCAGTCAGAATAAATGGAATGGAGTCTACTTTCCTGATAGAGAGAACAAGTAGTATAACGCAAAGCACTGTGACATGCGGGAAATTTGACATGACAGTGCAAATACATAGCCTGTAGTAAACGAATCCTCATCTTTGATTTAACATCCGGAACCATGGATCTTTTTTATACAGTTCTGTTTGGAGGTTGTTATTCGGCATCTACTGATCTTAAGCTTTTAAAATCATTACCGAGAAGTTGTTTGTGACACAATATAAGTCACCGTCAATTGGTATTCTCTAATGAGTACCTTCAGTCGCCTACATCCAATTAAAAACAATACATATTGAGCAGAATACCTAATAGGTCAACGGTACTAGGTCTGGAGGGAAATCTTTCTGTGTGAAACAAAACGTTGATTAACACCTTTCTCTAATGAACTAGTTACAGTGTAGACACGGTTATTAACTTTGATAGACTAGGATGGACAATTCAATAATGAGTTATGCTACAAGGATATGGCACGGGGCGATAAAAAGTCTGTTTAAATTCAGGAACCCCTTCGACAGAGAAAAACTTGATTTTCAAGGACAATTAACAAACGTCGGTCTGTTGGTGAATCTGATTATAGAATTAATTATAGTCAACCTGAGCCCATAAGAAGATCACAGTTGGTATCAATTGCTTATATCCTTTTTCAAAGCAAAAATTGGATCTTGTCTACCGTAGAGGTCGCAACTTGTAAGTAAGGAATTGATGTGATCATACAGTGACTCTGAATTGCAAATCGGTCGATGGGCGCTTTACTCATGTCCAATGTGACGGGTCAGCCTGAATATTGGATACACTATGACAGTAATCGCCTCAAGACAATCCTATAGGGACAAAGTAAACAGAAATTAAGACTTAATGTAGAACAATACCAGAGTATAATGATATCTGCCAGGTGTTAATTTGTATCCAATTGACCGTTTAATCATTTCAATAAACTCAAATCTCGTGGTCTAATTCCGTCATATCACATCTGCTCGCCACACCATTCACAGGTTAAGTTTGTTATTAAAGATAATATTGTCCGTCTTGCTTGCTTTCAATACTCGAGATTGATGAGAACCGACTGTTGATAGACAAACACTACTTCAAATAATCTTCAACATTCATTAAATAGTAGAAAACTTTAAATCATTTCTTTTTATTAACATATGAAACCTTTAAGGTGCAGAAGAATTTGGTAATTATTTCTTTAGATTAAGAAAGAAAACTGTTAATTAAATACAAGTTTCCAATTAAATTATCACTGACTGAGATATATATCAGTGTAATTTCGACCCTATGACGTTATAGACGTATATTAATAGCTTACCAATCCAATTGAAAGCGTTATATCATGTACATATACGAAGAATGTACGAAATTTCCAGATGCATCAAACTTGCCGCTCCAGACAATATTTTCTTTTTCATCACCGTTGACATTACATGCTCTTTAAATAGTTTAGAAAAAGGCTTTTCTTATAACATAAAGTTTAATCGATTGCGTCTGTTTAAATTTTTTGGACAAGACTGAAATATTTTCAAAAAACATAAGTCGTGTGCTCAGTTTTTAACATGCAAGTTTTTAAAGTTTTTTTATGGATTGGGTCTCGAGTCTGTTATTTCTAGATACCTGTTTTATTAATTATGAACATATTACCAGAAAAAGAGATGAATTAGAAAGAAAAGTCTGACAAAATGTGTGAAACATTAATTAATGAAGAATTGCTACCATCTGACAGGAAAAATAAAATATTATTTTACTTGTATTTTAGAAATTATATACTCATAATGTACAACATATGGGGAGGTTGGGGCGATAATTGAAGGAAAACTAAGTAATTCAAGCTGCATCTTGAATAAGAGGTTAAAAGTGTGCAGATTGATTGAATATTTATTCACAGATGGTGGCCCACCTTATCAGCAAATGTAGAAACGTCCTTTTTCCAATAAAATAGTAAAATTATAAATTCATGATATCAGACGTCATGCAACGTGAAAACATACCACATTCAAACATATCTCAGGATATATTGGAAACGAAATTAAATTAAATGAAGATAGGCAACGCAATCAATTTGCAATAGCAAAGAGACGAAGACCAAGATAGCGAGCGCTGTATATAAGTTGATTCCTTCACACATATTGATGAACCAAAGTAAATTGATAAGACGCCTTAATGGTGCGAACATATATTCAAGATTCTTATCAGATAGAAGAGGAACGAGGAACGTTGAAGTCCAACTGCCTAAACTTGTACAAATCTGACAAGAACTCCTTTGATTTGAAAGAAAGCGAGAAATTCTCCGCCGTTATTAAGATATCAACGAGATAAATCAAGAATCTGTCCATTTAGCATCAGTTTTGTCTTGTTAGATATGATGAAGGGGGGAGCTATAACAGGTGCGCTGATCTGTTTGGTATTCTGACTATCTTGATGATAACGCTCTATCCTGATTGACCACGGTGATTGAAAGATCTTCCACCCTCTATCTAAACGGAGCTTGTAGTCTTTTATATCTCTGATATACATTCCGATATAAAACAGTGTTTGAGTATATACTCTAGATCTATTCTTATTAAAGATTGACTGGAATTCGGGTATGGCAATAAAGTGGTTGGCGGCACTCTCGGAGAATACACCACATTATTAGATGGATGTGCCAAATAAGCTGAGGTGCGTGATTATAATATGATAAATCAACAAATATCAGACAGCAATATCATAAATCCTGAACCAAATATGATTAAGAGTTGCCGTAATCTAACATCGAGCTTAGTAAAGGACTATCTTATGGCAAAGTGGCACTCAGAAGGATTTGCATCTTAACAATGACAAAGTATTACGTACTACGTCTTATACCTGCAATAGCCACCTTTCTTATATCGCGAAAGTTACTTAAGGCAACGATTTGGTTGATGTACGTAAGTGAATTGAGTCCTCGACAGAAAGTCTGTAAAAATTAAGGCCATAATGTCTTACTGGCGCAGGCTCTGATTGACTGTATTCGCTTGTGTACAATCCAATAAAACATTCCGTCAAGGTATAAAATAGGAAGTTCGTTATAACTTGGCATTGTGAGGATGGAAGATTTGTTGACAAGATTTTCTTTAACTGTCTTTTTACTGATATACTCAAGGAAAGTTAAGATGTGAGAGCTTCTGAATTTGACTTTAAATCCAGTAATTGTGAAGTGAAGTGAAGTGCAGTTTATATCATTCTTTTTTTCTAATCGGATGATAGATATAAACCACTAAATTATTTCAATAAAAGAAATTCACTGTAAAATTTCTTAAACCAGTTGTCACTTTGAGATCATTTAACCATTGCGTGGGTATAAAATGAACTAATTCCCTAAATACCGATGATATATAAATGATAGACTGGAGTAGATGCGAGGAAGAGGTAAATATCACGGTATTAAAATACAGTCTAATTCTGATAGTCTATGATTGATTTAACCTTATAATTCAACACTTCATACCTTTATAACAATATACCACTTAGTGCGCTATCAGAGGAACGTCCTACTTATTGGTTTCAAGATTCTATGAATCATCCACATTATTGGCATTTTCCCCTTTGATCCAGGATGATATAACATATGATATGATAGTTGGGTAAGCATGGGATGCCCTCAAGGGTATAGCTGACTTCCAAGTCACGATCCTTAAGATGCCTAGAAAAAATAGTAAATTATTTAATAGTATGATGAACTACCTCATCAGGAGCAATGTGCTGAATACTCTTGTGATTACTTTAAGTACCGAATCTCTACCTTTTCCAAGATTTTCTTGGAACAAAATTGAGATAATAAGCTTGATTTTATGTTTTGTGATCTATATAAGACTCATTTGGAACATTTGGACCACACGAGGTTTTGTTTCGTTCAAGAATATCTAAAATAATAGAAAACATCCCTAGGACTGAGGGGATATTTATAAAAACATATTTAACAATATTTATATATCTCTATTGTCCCACGGCTCCTATATCATTCCAGATGTTCCTGGGAATTTGACAAGACTGCCAGACATTCTGAGAACGACACTGACTATCTCTGATATTTCCCTTCAAGCCGCGATGACAAGTTTATCATCTAACATCCAGGTCGGTTTCATTTCAGATTTCATTTTATACAACTTACCAAGAAGAGACGGTCCCGCCTTGTCTATTTTATTTGAGTTGTACTTGTTACCATAGAATATACTCGTTATTGACTAAATATTCCAGCATTTGGAAACATGAGCCGATTATTTGAAAGTTTTTTTTTATCCCGATGGAATTTCATATACGAACCACGTATCAGAAACACCGAATGAACCTTCTTCAGTTATGTATTGGTAAAATTCTTCCATGTAAATTTTATACATTGTTATTGCTAACGATAGGAAGAAATATTCGAAGTTTCATTTCAAAATATTTCAGCATATGGAAATATCAACCCACTACATTCCGTGACTGACCATTGTACTGGTTATCTTCCGGCACCAGACACCAAACCAATCATAGAGACACATCAGACGAGATCTGTCCAAGCCAGACAATTTCTTGATTGACTTGCTAATGAAGACCAACACTTTCAATTTATTTAAATGTGGTGTAAATTATCAGATGCTAGAAGCAAATAAGAGACGATAAATTCATCATGGCTGAAACGAGTCGACAAACAGCAACTGGTCATTGCCGCAAATTTCTCTTGACTTAGGTCAACAGACTTTGTAAATTATGTCTAATGGGGTCCACTTTAGGTAGAAATTGTTATGAAATAAAGTACAAATACAAGCTACATTGATCATTTTAATATCAGCGGAGATAAATATTATCAGACGACCTTAGAATGATGATCATCAACACTGAGCCGAGGTGTTAATTAATAGTTAATCCGAAAATTGCTCCGAAATTGAAAGATGGTCCATTTACACACAGTTATCAAGAAGACATACTGCTTAAATCCCAGGGATTGTACCAAGGATATGTATAAGTGTCTTTTATGTGATAATGGGGAAATTGAAAATGAGGAGCATTTTATTTTTAACTGTAAATTATACACTGATATAAGAAATGTTATATGTACCGAAGCCTGTTTTATTAATCCAGATTTTTTATTTTATAATAATGTAAATAAATTGTGTTTTTTAATGACAAACGAACGAATTTTACCATATTTTGCCGCATGTATTTTTAAAATGTTTGAACGTAGAAAACAGACTGTGATACCCTGAGCCTTTTTATTTATCATAATGTTTATTTTACTTGTATATTTGTGTTTTACCTGTCTCATTGAATGTAGTTTTATGATATAATTCTAAGGTGTCTCTTAAGTCGAAGCCGGCTGGCGTCCATTTTATAATGCTGTAATTATTTTATTGTTGTTATTCTCTGTATATATGGACGGTGACACTTAAATAAATAAATTATTATTATTTTTATTATTATGTATACGTTTTGATTTTGTAACCAGATTTATCGTACCAGTGGTTAAAGTCAAGAGTCTGACATACAAGTTTTAAGTATAGTTAATATTGAAATTGTATATGGTGTTAAATTCAGTAATTGAATACTACAGTTATTCCCCTGTTGAATAATAAGAAAATACAGAATAAATAATTCATGACGTTATTATATTATTTACTTATAATACTGTGATTTGATTAATAGATTTATAATCATATACCAAATATAGTTACACCCAAACACATAGACTTATATTTTCTGATCAACTTCGTATTCATTGTTGAATATTCTGAGAAGAGAAGTCGTACGGATGATGCAATCCACAAGAAAAGACAGAAACAACTCTTAACACGGATTATTATAGGATCGTTTCTAACATCTGGTCCCAGGCTTGTCATTGATCTTTTCTGGATTATCCATACTGATTTACAGCTGGGTACGGGAATTATGAGTAACGATGAATTATTCAAAGTCAGCAGATTTTCACTCGCCAACCGAGTTTAGAACCTACGACCCGACTGTAGTCGATAATAGTTGTTAGAAAAAAACCCCAAATAAACTTCTTACAACATTCAAACGTTTATAAACGCATGACATCGCAACCCCGCCCTTTCACACAGCTTTGCAGCATTCGGTTTTCAATTTGTTTGTCGTCAAATATAAATACTGTAAATGTAGCTGAAACTGTTACAAATTCCCACTGTTTGACGTGTAACAGAACACTTGACACCAAGCTGCACTTGTTTATAGAATGGTGCCTTCTTAATGGGCTGATAAACTGCATCAAAGGGGGTTATTTTATTAACACCCTTCTGTTTTATTTAGATGTATAGCTGTGAAGTGATGGCCTATTTAAATTTTACCATGGGTAATAGAGATTCAGGAGCAAATTCCACGTGTTGAGTAGTAAACAATGTCAGATTCCATGATAAAGTGATTACTGGTGTTTCTGTAAGCGTATTATAGAGCAAGAGTGGACCATCCTATTCAGCAAGATCCCGAGTGATGTGATGTCTTGTCGTTCAATAAGCAGGGGATGGTATAACATTGGATCAATCGCTCAGCCTTTCATTTGCAGCCGCGACTAGAGAGGGTACCATGAGTAATAAGACAAGTGATAATTTTAAAATTACTAGACATAACTTTGAACCATAATGAAACACATTGTAGAAATGTTACAGCTGATTACATTATATTTCAAGTATTGAGTCACGTTCCCTGGTTAATTAGACTTAATAGAGCGACAGGTGTTTGAGGTAAGGGTGTGACAGCGAATGCCGCCCTAATCCCGAGACGTAACTGATAATATTATGTACACACGTTCAGCAGCGATTAACTTAGTGATACCAACACGAGCTCTCTGACACAGTCAAGTGTTCATTTAATTAACAAATCTAAAATAAGAAAGACTTATAGTTATGTTAACATGCTTATCTAGAATACTAATGAACATTTCAGTAGTGCAATTTAGCTATGTGCTTCACAATATCAACCTCTGAATACTCAGAGGTTTTTCACCTTTCGTTAAAGGGACAAGTTGACCATTTTAATACCAACCATACCTTAGTCTCAGAAACGGGAATTTTTTTTTATCTAAGCTCACCGTCGAAATTTGCGCCTTCAAATCTATGTGTGTCCAAAATTATCTGCGTTTGAATGTTAAAATGACGATTCGTTAGTTTAAGATAATCTGTGATATATAGAAAAGTCATATATAGAAATAGTGAATTTTCGTAAATTTCAAGTACTTCTGACGACTATTTACATATGTTCAAAATGTTCAAAAATCAACCTCCATAAATGCCGCAAATGTTCCTTTAACGTTGTTTTCAGACATTATCATTGTTATGATGAACATTTAGATCTCCAGGATCCAAACGAGTTAAAATCTGAGGAATATTGTGTGACATCGTTATTTACTGAAGGTATTACCATCCTTTGCATATTATATAGATATTGCACATCAATATCAATCGGTATAGTATACAAGAAACAATCTGAGTGACTGACTGTTACTCAAGGACAAGGACTTTAACAGTGATTTACGATTGACATTAACAGATAACAGTCGAGACTAGTCGCCATCGAAAGTTCATACAATCTCAGGAATATATCCTTAAGCTAAAAGATCATCTCATTATTCCATTAAGTTGTTACGGGTCGTCGCTCGTAATCGCAAATTAGGTCAAGACATTAGTAATGGAATTGGTGTCGAAGATACGATTCTTAACGTCCGTACATCTGTAAGGTGGAAAGCATTGAATCAAGTGTTCTTTTGTCAGTACAATGATTACTAGGAGTAGTGTGGCTTGCGATGTAAGACAACTTGTTAACTTCAGATGCTATTACCATCCTTAGCTTGGTAATAATACAGAAACCAGATTCAATTAGATCATTTTCTAAGGATCATCCAATATCCTATCGTAATATCACCTGTGTGCATTGGCATCATAATTTGAGAAACCCTGAGAGCATAATGTATTTTGTTATTCTTCTTATTACATCATTATCAATTTAACAGAGCAGCTAGTGTTAGATGGTAACATTTGTTTCTGCGGGCCAGTATCGCTTAGTCATAAACTAAAACACTTTTAAAAGTGAAGTTATGGAATTGATCCAATCATCAGTTAAATAAGATAACACCACAGTATCATACATGTATATTGTTACTGTACTTTTCACACACAATTCAAAAATAACAGATTACAATGTGTTGGTGGTACCCATTTATAAAATATCAAACGAATCGTGCTTATCATGTAATCAACACTTTTATCTCTTCTACCATCTCATCAAAGACATGTTGTTTTCATTTACTCTGAGAAATTAGCTTATTTTAACATGGGATTAAATCACATATTTTAACAATTGTTTGGGTTTTATGTTATTAAGCAACGTTTACAAAAACTGGGCGGAAGTTTTCACATATGTTTACATTTCGTTATGTGAGAATGTTCTTTGTGGTCTGTCCAAAAACCCGTAGGTGTCAGACGTTTGTAAACTAATTCAGTAATAGCTTTAATGAAACATAATAGCCTATGGGTCACCGTGATGCAATAGCCCGCTGTCTCACAATCTCGATTCTAAAATCAGTAGATTGCCATTATTTAATGGATTGAGACAAAACAACTGTTGAGACTTAGTCGTTATGGAATTAGTGCCAAAGTCGAAATACGGCTGATAAAACTATCGTTTGTCTGCAGATTTCATCCCCCAAAAATACTAAAATAAAACAGGTGGCAAATTTTAGAGATGGTTACCATTTAAAGGGTTAGGCATAAACATTCAGATGGGGTGTGTACGTTAAATATCCTGCCATAGATGGGGAAAACGGGAAGGGACAGGAATATATGGAGCAAAAACAATTAGTCCTATTAGTTAGCTAGGTAGTTTAAATGGTTAGTGTGGGTTTTGAAATTATTTCAGGGTGTGTACGATTATAATACATTGACAGATGGATATAAAAAACTTTTCAATATCACGAGCAACAACAATTACCGGGGCTTGTTTTATCATACATCTACACAACCCCTTATCATTAAAAAATTGTATAGCTATGTGGACTAACAAAACGGATGCAGAAGTGCAGATTGGCACTAGGTGTTCTGGCGAGAAGGCAGGCGACATCCGTCATGATAATGTTGCCAGAAGGATACTCACTGGTAGTACGAGACTAAATAATCGACACCAGGCATTTATTTACCACCTACACAGCAGAACAAATTGTTTCGATAACATAATTGCTAGTTTACATAGAAAATAGTTTTTCCTCTTAAATACATTACAATAATCACATTGATCGTTCGTTATCTTCCAAACGTGATGTTTGTCGCCATTATTAAAAACATTTTTAATTATAAGTCTGATCTATCTCAATATGACTGATAAACACTGCCGATAATTCTCGTTCTTTTAATTTAAAAAGTGTTGTCTGATATCAGATGGATAAAGTTTAATTCAATAAGAAAAATACAAATCGGCAAATTCTGCCGATTCTTCTTATAATAATAGAAATAAGTTTGACTCAACAGGTAATTTTGGTTCCAAAGCAAACAAGTACGCCACAAACAAATGTTTTAAATTTAATTATAAAAGTTTTTGCAATAGAGTAAACTGTAAGTATCAGCATTCCTGTATAAAATGCAGTAAGGAACATCCTTTTAAGGTTTGTAACTTGGTAGGTGTGGATTCCCCAAAGAATGATGGTGGATCCAATAGCATTAAATCAAAATTCCAACAGCAGGGATCCAACAATAGCAAACCTGTGGACATAAGGCAAAACTCCAATTCAAATAGATCCTCTAGTTAAATATCTAAAATTCTATCCTGATCTTGAAACTGCTCAGGAAATAGAAAATGGCTTTAGAAATGGTTTTAATCTTCACTGTGAAGGCCCTAGAGAATTTCATCAGTCCAAAAATTTGAAAAGTGCATATGAACATCCAGCTGCCACTTTTGAGAAACCTGATACAGAAATTGGACTAGGTAGAATGATAGGTCCTTTTGATCAGCCTCCCATTGAAAATCTTAGAATTTCTCCCATAGGTATAGTTCCAAAGTCTTCCTCTGGTTTTAGATTAATTACTCATTTATCCTACCCTGCTGACAAGAGTGTTAACGATTTTATAGATCCCAAATATTGCAAAGTAAACTATACATCTTTTGACACTGTGATTGACATGATTGCCAATTTGGGCGAAGGAGCAAAACTTGCAAAAGTGGATATCAAAAGTGCATTTCGATTACTACCAATAAACCCTCAGGATTTTGAACTTTTAGGTATTGAATTTAATAATAAGTTTTATGTTGACAAATGTCTCCCTATGGGCTGTTCGATTTCTTGCAATTTATTTGAAAAATTTTCCACATTTTTGCATTGGTTAGTGTCATTTTTCTGTGGGAAATCTACTGTTGATCACTACTTGGATGATTTCATTTTTGCCGGTCATGTAAATACTAATGATTGCTTTGAGCTGAAATCTTGTTTTGAAAATTTGTGTGCAGAGATTGGCATTCGCCTTGCAGATGACATGTCAGTTGGTCCAACAAAAATTTTGACATTTCTAGGACTTGAGATTGATACCGAATTGATGTGTATACGTATTCCAGATAACAAGTGTCAAGCTTTACGTGGTAGACTTGTAGAACTGTTAGGAAGGAAAAAAGTTCAATTAAGAGAATTTCAGTCAGTGGTTGGCTTGTTGAATATTTTCACTAAAGCTATTAGGGCTGGACGTACTTTTAATCGTCGATTCTATAATGCAATGAAAGGTATTAATAAACCACATCATAAGGTTAAAATCCGTCAAGAGTTGAAAGATGGTATCAAAGTTTGGCTAAAATTTCTTGATGAATTTCCAGGCCACATCTATTTTCCAGAATCTCACTGGGATAGAAGCGATACTCTCAGGCTGTATACTGACAGTTCAGGTAATCCAGATTTAGGATGTGGTGCATCTTTTTGGGAATCAGTGGGTTTTTTATCGATGGCCTGACAGTTGGAAAAATACTGGAGTTTTCAGAGATATGACCTTTTAGAGATGATACCTATTGTCTTAGCACTTATGGTTTGGGGAAGTAAGTTGTCCAACAAACGAATTAAATTTTACATTGATAATCTATCTCTAGTGTATATATTAACATCTTTAACCTCAAAATCAAAAAGAGAAATGTCACTAATTAGACCTTTTGTTTTGGCAACTATGAAATTGAATGTCATTTTTAAACCTCAGCACATCAGTACCCTTGATAATGATATTGCTGATTCAATTTCTCGTAAGCAGTGGTCAAGACTCAGCACATCAGTACCCTTGATAATGATATTGCTGATTCAATTTCTCGTAAGCAGTGGTCAAGACTATTCAGCTTAGTACCAGATGCAGATTCCGTCCCACAGCCAGTTCCAGTGGAATTTCATCAAATGATCTGCAGCTTGAAGCTCAACGATTGCTGACCTCAGCTTTAGCAAAGAATACATCAACTACTTATTCCACTGGTTTGCAAGCATTTACCAAATATAGATCTGGCTGAAATTTTGATAATATTTGGCCTCCTCCTCTTAACCATATCATAAAATTTATTGCCTACTTATCCTTGAAAGGCTTGGCTTATTCAACTGCAAAAGTTTACATCTCTTCCATTGGCTATCATTGCAAGAAAATAATTTCATTGATACAACACAAAATTTTATAGTTTCTAAAATATTAGATGGTTATGAAGATCTAGAGGTAGTAAAGATATACGATTGCCGATCACACCAGAACTTTTAATGCGCATGTTTCACGTCATTCCGAGCATTGCGTTTAATTTTTATGAATCAACACTATTCAAAGCTGTATTCTCATTAACTTATTTTGGCTTCTTTCGTGTTGGCGAGATAGCTATGTGCAAGGGAAATAACTTAGCATCTGTACATCTGAAAATTTGGAAATTGATTGGCAAAATTTTTTGATTAATGTTACTCAATCTAAAACTGATCAATTTGGCCAAGGAGTTACACTATCAATTCCAAAGACAAACAATCCTTTTTATATGTCCTTCTCTTAACCTCCGAGAATTTCTGAGAATTCGCCCTAAGCAATCTGGTCCATTGTTTTGCCATTTCAGTGGACATTCTCTCACAAGGTACCAATTCACTGCCTTTTTAAACAAAACCATGAATTTTTTTAATTATGAGGCATCTCGCTATAAAGCTCACTCCTTCCGTATAGGAACTGCTACCACTGCAGCTTTGATAGACATACCAGATGACATCATTATGCAGGCCGGGAGATGGAAATCATCAGTTTTCAAAACTTATATAAGAACTCCTCTCACCCGCATTCCAAATCTATATTAATCATATGATTTGTCAACTTTTTTCAGGAACAATCAAAGTTTGGTGTGTGGGATCCTCCCTTAAAAAGATAGTCTTCTTGTTTTCACATCAACCAGATGGACCTAACTTAGGTCTGGATGATTGTACCTTATGGTGGCAAGGATACGGTGGGTTTACATTATGCAAACTCAAATACCAACTTCGTCATTTACTAGAATTAGAAGGGCTTCCACACTATTTATTAATTCACTGTGGTGGAAATGACTTAGGTCTTAAGCCTCTATGCGATCTTTATAAAAAGGTTGCAAACTTGTTGGCTGAAATTCAGCGAATTTTCCCTGTTTCAAACCTAATTTGGTCACAGGTATTGCCAAGAATGCATTGGAAATATGTCAGAAATAATAAAAGCATGGATAAGTGTAGAATAAGACTAAATAGCTTTGTTACTAAAAGAGTACTTGAAATGGGGGGTTACTGCATCAAGTATGGAATTTGGGCCGTTGTAACTCACATTTTGTGGATGATGTGCACTTGTCCCATGAATATATGTACCATTGTTTTTAATTGCCTTGTTAATTGTTTTTTATTTGTTACTTGGCACTCTTGGTCACGGCAGGCAATGTACCGCAATTCCTTCACAATTTTTGTATTTGTGGCGGAGGTTCTGTGGTTACTTCACCTTTTGGCCAATATGCGGCACATTGTTTTTTGACAAGCACTGTTTCCAGGCCTCATATCTCTGTTTTTTCTATGAGAGGCTGCCATAAATGCTTTTGCCGGCAGCCTCATGTATTGAGTTGTATTACATTGTAATACATTGTAATACATTGTTGCACATTGTATATAATTTATGTTAATCCTGCCGTGACATTTTAGTGCCAATAAAATATATTTTAATTCAATGCAATCTCCTTCTTCAATAATCACATTTATTCCCACAAAGAATAAATGTTTTTATTGTAGAGGACTACAGGATGTAGTCATGCTCATAATATTTTGTCCTGTGGAAAACTCCACTAGTTCAAGGTTGTGTTAGCGTGCCCTAGCCTGGGGATTTTGAGTACATTCACTAGGTGGCGGTTACAACTTCCTCTTTCAACTCAGCTAGGCTTTGAGACAGACTGCAATTTTTTGGTAGGTTAGAAAATTTATATTTTGTCAGTGTATTGATTTTTAAAGCCACACTCCCACCCAACTAATGAAATTATGAGAATCGTGCTCCCTTTTGTGTATCATATATTTTCAGGAAAAGTTTGACGTGTTCCTATAATACAGATATTGATAAGATACAAGAACTTCTATTTATTTCACCAGTTATTAATAGTGAATGGTGGAATTCGGAGCAAATCGTCACGACAGGATTTCATCTGTTATAAAGTGTTTTAGAACATTTTCTGTGTTTAAAACTTTGTTAAATATATACTATATCTGAATTTGGATACTTTTTCTGGGAATTTTACTATTTAATATTTCAGGAACTTGACATATAACTGCCAAAGTGGCCAATATGCGGCACTGTTTCCAGGCCTCATATCTCTGTTTTTTTCTTTCGGGGCTGCCATAAATGCTTTTGCCGGCAGCCTCATGTATTGAGTTGTATTACATTGTAA
Organism: Lottia gigantea; assembly: GCF_000327385.1. Classification (NCBI taxonomy): domain Eukaryota; kingdom Metazoa; phylum Mollusca; class Gastropoda; family Lottiidae; genus Lottia; species Lottia gigantea. The sequence continues at coordinate 7,770,559 of NW_008706746.1, forward strand.
TACATTGTTGCACATTGTATATAATTTATGTTAATCCTGCCGTGACATTTTAGTGCCAATAACAATAAAATATTTTAATTCAATGCAATCTCCTACTCCAATAAAGGATATTATGAGTTATGAGGTGAAAGTATTAAGATGATGACAAAAATTCATAACAGACCCATTGCCAAAAAGGATGAAAACAACCATGGTTTAACATGCACCTTGCCCCTTTTTAAGCCTAGCATTCAGAGCATACCGATCATGAGATATAACGTAACTTAATTACTAGATGTGCACATTAAAGATCCCAAAACAATTGGCTGCCATGCAAGAGATTTATTTATTGATGACACTATAACACAGGACCTTGGTTTGATATAAACCAGAGAACTGATGATTATAGTAAGAGAGGAACATATGATTTCCATAATCATTAATGATTACAATCAAATCAAAAAATTTAAATATTATCTTGTGTAAACCAATGATCGCATTATCGTGTATTAGCGTAGCCAACATGTTGGCTTTCCATTCAAGAAATCTTGAGTTTTCTTCCTTCCCCCAAACCAAAATATACGATTAAAACCTTGAAGACTTTAAGGTAATCCAATTGTTCTTGTCGATGTACTCTGAATTAGTAAAGCCGATTGGATTTGGTAAATCAGGTTTGTAAGAAAAGAGTATGACGGTGGAATGGTTTTGATATCCGCCTTGTTAACCGAGTATTAATGGCTATCATTGAAAATTGCGTGTTTATTAATAGAAATATACGAGGATTCTGGTGATCTGAAAACGATTCATTGCGTTTCCTGGACAAGACACAGACAAAATGGCGACTAACTAAAATAGATCGACAATAAAATCTAATGTTTTGATCTTGAATTCAAATTTCGCTGCCAGAAACAAAGCTTCATGACTGGATTATAAATAGTACTTTCAATGAAGATTAGATCTTTGCAATTTGATAATTATCGAAATGGAAAACACACATGACATTTGGTTTTATCTCTTACAGTTTAATCTATCGATGGTCTTGGGAGCTTTAACTGCTCAGAGGGGGTGGGTTTTAAATTAAACGTGCTGTTAACGGACAGGATGACCCATATCGAAGAAGGAGTTGTGTTCGTCAAATATTGTCCGCTGATCGGAAAGCTGACAATTTGTAATAACCTCAAGAAGTGTAATGCGGCTTGTCACTATCAAGGTTTTCCATCAAAAACTTGGTTAAAGTTGTCTGCTGTTACGAGCAAAGTGTTTCTGATGACATGTCAAAGAAAAGACGTGAATTGAATGTTAACACATAGTACAATTCTTTCCACCAATTCAACCAATTCGTTCATCATTATTTTTGTCCACACTTTTTTAGATTTGAAGTCATTCAGCGACCTTTTACCACCGTTTTACCATGTGCTTTTGTAAACAACATTGCATCATTCCCAAACCTAACGCTGATTGATTAATTCCATCATTGCCATTCAAGTTTATAGAAATATAGGATGCAATTCTACTCCATCAAGGTTTTTGATCCAAGTTTTCTTTAACCGTTGTATTGTCACTATTAAGGAAACATGGTCAAAGAGAACTTTGAAAGTGACAACCGAGTTCAATAGCCCAGTAGTTAGTACAGGATGTCGTATAGACTCAGCAAATGGAAATAATTTGTTTGGGGCTCAAGTGGCCAAAGTCTTACTTATTGTCTACATCCTTGATCGCAACAAGAAATGATGCGTGGGCTCTCTCGATATATGAGAGGTTACGAAATAATTGCTAATTATTTCGATATTCTCTCGTCTTAATAACAATATTTTCAGGCTTCCCTCATTTCCTATTATAAAGTAGTTCTAATGATTTTATATAAATCACTGATATTAGAAACCCTAGAAATGGTGATATATGAATGTTTACTGTCTATCACTGATATGTATTTCATTTCCTATCACATTTTCATCATCTGTTTCCTTAAAAGGTGAGTGCACGTCACGTCAGTGTGGTTAGATTAAAGCCCTTCTGAAACAAGATAAGGGGAGCTTATAAAATCCAGAAATGTCACGAAGCCTTAATGTCTAGATTTGGTTTAAGGAAATGTTAAGACATAAATCTGGATCATAGTTTTTATGCTTCGATTCTTGTTGGTTTCTATACCCGAAATAGCAATAAGGGTACAACACAGAACATCAAACAGCATTAGACAATATGCATAAAATTCATATCTGAAGGCATCAAACAAAGCTAAAATTTCAGATTGACGTTAATGATGAGCCTGAAAATATTTCCACTGTAGGAAACGTAACTGAATTCATCACCAAAAGCACTAACACGAAAGAAATGTCATTTAACAACAATCTCCGAACATCTATTTAACTAAAATGATAAAATCTTATATAAGTTGAAATATTATTATGTTATTCAAACTCCACAATATAGTCAAAAAATTGTCAGCGGAAAGACAGAGAGTGTTATGTTAATAGCGTTGTTGGCCCGCATAGAAAATGATGGTGTTCACGATCGCATACTTAAAAGCTTTAAAAAAGAACATCTTCAGTATATAAAAACTCGCGTGTGTTCTGCTATCAAGTAAAGTATTGAGAAAAGGACACCGATAAATATCTAGTCCATATTACCGCCTGTTAGTCTACCGTAAATTGCGTTTCCTTTTCCCAATTTACTCGTAAATCTAAATCTTGTAATTGCCTTGTCTATCGTTAACATTGCTAACCCAGTTATCATGTAAACAGCTATATTCTGGTCAACATATCCATTTAGAAGATAATTAGTTCACATAACATAATGTTGTCTTCATGTTTCTGACAAACTGTCTATGCTATCATGCAATCTCAATATACAGCATATTAGTTGATAGAACAATATGTTTGTCAGGCCAACTATGCTATCAAGTAAATTTGTCCATATAGACACATTTCATGCTGACCTTTGTTGGCACTCACTTCTTTCCAGTAATCTTGTTCATGTAGAACAATTAGCTGACAGAACATAATGTGGGCCCGGAATGCCTCTGCTATATCTGATATATCTTGCCCATACAGAACACATTTAGCTGACAGAACATCATTTTGTCTTGCTGTTTCTGACAAATTGACAATAGCGCACAGCATTATACTGTTGTATGGCGTTCTCAACAGACGGCTCAGCCAGCTTATGTCAAGCTAACCCTTTTAGTGGCGATCTAGCATTCGTTATGCTCTTCAGCAACATGTTCTTGATAATCAATCTATGACGGGTAATAGAGCATTACCAATGCTAGAGGGACACTAAAAGTTTAACATCATGCGATACGTTTAACAATCTATCAGTAGCATGATTGCTGTTCTGTAGAAGATTATGTAGATCATTGCCTCACAGGCCAAGTCACCTTCAGAAATGACATCAGTGAGTGCAAATGCTTTTGTGAGACAGCAATTTCCGAGGAGATTTAACCGAGCTACAGCAATTTTAGTGGAAATGAGACAAATATCTCAAGTTCCGTTGAACAGCTTTTTCAGTGACAAACATTAGCGAAAAACCAGGGAATTTGAGTCCATGGAAGTATTTTTTAATATTTAAGCTGATCAGTGGGAAACAAGATAAATACCAGTTACAAATGACATCAAAAAATGGCAATTCGATTGAACCTTTCTTGTCTTCTTGTGTAAAGACATCAGGGAAAGCTGAGAGATGTAATATGAAGACTTGGCGGCCTGTCATTGCAGTAGAGAGATAGCGGTTCCGTTGATATCTCCAATATCGTCTTGACATTTCCCATTTCATTACACAGCGACAAATTAAAACTAGATGGCACACTCAATTCATCTCATGGTTTCCTGCTGTCAGCAAAATTGTTACATAAAAACCCCAAACCAGACTTCTCCAAGAGTTAGTGTCAACTAGAGGGTTAAATAAAAAAGATGCTATAACCGTCTTGCACTAGGGCTTCTGTTACATGTCATATGGATGTTAGTACCACCCAGACGTTTTAGCCTGTCAGTAGAGATGATAACTGCACATTTATTTTCAGACAGGTCCACGAATGCTCAGATCATTTTGCTATTTATCATAGTTGAAATAATTAGTAGCTCCAATCTTTAGTCGATGACCATAGGTATGGAACACAAAACACCACCCCCCCCCCCCCATCCCCGCTCAAATCATTTTGCTATTTATCATAGTTTCAATGATTAGTAGCTCCCGCCCCCTACGCCTATGCCGATTAAATCATTGTTCCAGTTCGCTACGCTCAAATTGATTGAAGTGTAGCTAGCAAGGCAGGATATGTTTAATTTCCTGTTTTCCACAGGATTCCACATGACTAATAATGTTCTTTTGATACTTCTAGCCTATTCAAATTCTGAGTATGAAATATTCATCCAGTATTTCATATTAAAAGACATGGATTATTAAACGAAGTCTTCTTTATTTGCACGTAAAATATAACATTGTCCTGATTTCTTTTACATTTCCTATCGGTTGAATTATTTCTTAACCGTAATATTTCAGATCTCTGCCTGTGTTATAGCCACTTTACACTCGTAATATCTTCTCGCTATCGCCCGAATCTTTAGTTTCATAACAAGAATATTTTTTTCAAACCTCCTGGAGTTAAAATGTTTTCTGAATCATTATATCATCAAGTTTAATTATTGCATGTAATTCCACATTAAATGCTTCCTGAATGAGCGATATTCAGCATGAAACATATCCTCATATCATCAGCATCTGATAGATTTGTCAGAGCACTAGTGTTAGTTGACAGTTACAACATGTATCTATAACATCTCCAATGTTTCCCTGACTCTTTATATCAACAGTAAGATATATTTAATGATAAAAGCAGACTTGAAACTGGCACTTCCTGTCGTATTACCGTCAGGGAAACTTTAGTAGTTTTATTTTATTTCACCTTGTGATTGATGCTGCGTCAACTTGAGTTACACTTTGCTCCTATGTTTCAATGTTCGTATTGCCCATCGTGTTCTGTGAGATTTTTATCAGTGAATAGGGTTAATTTAGAGCTGCATCCTTCACACATGTTTCAAGTAGTTACAAATACAGCAACGAGCATCAAACTCGCTCTCTTTAACTTCAATCTATCACGTTTTAAACCGTTTATAATTATCATTTGACATAAACACAGTCGATGCTACTGGTAGTTTGAGCTATCACAGTCTCTTAGAAGAAAATCCACAGCATGAAATCGAATGTGTAGCAGTTATTTGGCTACTTAAATCATTAAAACCAATGCTTAATTGGTGTACACCCGTTTTCTTTTTCTGTCTAAACGTCCCAGATTTATTTATTGGCCATGACATACTTAATGTAGACCATTGCTGCTTGACAAGCTCAAGGCGTCATAATATTTGCTGCTTGATAGAGCTCCATTTTACTTGACAGTTCCTCTTAAACGAATCAGTATCAACTGCAAGTGAGAACGGATTGGAGATGTATGGCCGTCACATCTGTTCTTACGATTTTCTTAAATAACAAACGAATAATCGTCACATTTTCATTCTTCAAAGTGAAATGGACACATGAAATCAAACTGTAACAATTTGGAGGATACATATTTAGATTTCTACTTTTATTCTAAGCTTCTGTGGATGACTCTGTATCTATATAATATATATGTAGGTTACAAAATTGATTAACATTAACTTAAAACTGCATTGCAATGTGAATACCAATAATGTACACATCTTTTGTGAGCTTATATGATATAGAATTACATCATTTATGCGAACACTTAAAATGCTGAAAGAGGAAATCGACTTTAAGAATCAATTGTGAATGGTGTTGAATTTTCTTACGGGCATGTCAAACATCGAGCGAGACATAAATACACTTATTACAGACATTGGAAGAAATATTCCTCGATTTGTACAACTTCTTCATTTCTCATCACCATAAAAATGAAAACATAATTTCTAATATTAGACGAGTTTGGCATATTTATGGAAAAGATTGAAGATGTATTGCTTGCCTTGTATTTGTTCAGTTTCTTTAAGAACAATCGAAGATGCAGTACAGCAGAACTACATGTATTGCTTCGCTAATCTAGACTTGTTAGACGTTAAAATCGATACACAGTGATTTCCACAAATTAAATCGATACCGAAATGTTCAAGACGAAGAAAATTACTGCTGTTGGGTGACAATAATCAAAAGAGAACAATTCATTTGAAATTTGTTAAAACTACACAGTATTTTAGCATCAAAGAAATTTTGCAACGTAAAGAAAAAGTGGAGTTTCAAGATCCATTATGATAGCACAGTAACCCATGTATTTGTGACGAGTCAGATCATGCCAATTCTTCCGATACTCCTCACCGTCATTCAACAAGACCACAAGTTACGAGAATACTGTTACGTTATTGTGTTGGATATTCATTATATCAGCAATTTCTTATAAAATTTGCAGGCATGTACATTGCGTTTTCAATCCAATACCATTTACTTAGTTCTATAAAAGAAGGTTAAGCATCCCCTTCATTTCCGTTCATTTCCGTTGTTTACAATGAATTGCATGTAATATTGTAATAACCCTTAAAAAATGCTCATTTCTAATCGAAGGTCTATTATAATGTCTCACATGGAAGCGGAACACATATCTCTCGGAAAATTAGCTGTCGATTATCAATACCACTAAAAAATCCGACATTGTAACATGTTAATAAATCTATCAAACAAGACGGTAGTTCAATATTTTATACCTCAGTTCAGTTAACCATCGAACGTGCTAACAATGGTCCAATAATCACATAAACTTCAACAGCTATATTTATAAACTATAACTTGATATTTTTATAACGTGGTTTTATTCCATTGATAGAATTAATAACCTGCCTGCTGTTTTTTACTCATCGATTAAATTAGTCCTTCAATTTTTATTGCTGTTTTTAAGCCTAACTCAATAGCTTCTTAAAGATGGAAACATCCAAGTCGTTAACCCTTTGCTGGTCAGTTTTAAAGATATCTATATAATGCCAACATATATAAAAATATCAGTGTCATATGGTTCACTTTGTACGTATGATAATAACAATTATTTTGCAAACACAATGTGTAACTAAGACGCCTTTTGGCTCCGTTAACACTTAAAACATTTTAGAACAGTGAAAATTGTAAGGTAATTGAATCAGTTAAATTACTTTTACAACAAACGCGATTTTAAAACAAAAATATCTCGCTGTTGACATAACGTTAATTGACAACGTATAGAAACGTCTATAAAAGTACGCTCAGTACAACTAGGATGGTTAAGAAATGATTTCCTCAAGTTCTTTAAAATAAATATTATCTGTTTACTTTGAGATGATCAGCTAAAGATGAAAAAATACATTTGTAATCAATTTCGAAATTTTCTTCAAATGCTTATGAATGCGTTATGTTTCTAATATCGAGGCAAAATAGTCTCTTTCAATGTATTCCGAACAAAGAGACTGGGCTGACGTGTGTGATGGGGATCTAGTAATAACAATCCATACAAGCACGACAATTCCGTTAATCAAAATCTCGTTTACAGTATAGCAAAATCGAGAGTAAAGGTTGTATAGTACTTAACTCCTCTAAAGAGAGGTACCATCAGGTGTTTCGAAAAGAGTAAGCATGACAACACATGTCACACTAATACAAAGTCATTTATATAATAAATCTTTTGGCTCAAAACTGAGAAAGGTTGGATTCGTGTTGGTCAGATCTACCTTTTAGCGAAACATGTCACTCTAACAATTATATCTCATTTCATATAATTACACTGAGGTACACATGTTTTAGAGAATAACAAATAACCTACGAGTTCATATCATAACAGCTAGCTAGCTCTACAGCAGCCTCCTTCCTTTAATAATACCATCTTTTACCAATATAATAACCACCATAAATTCAATGTAGCATCATGTATGGAGGATTTTACAGGTTACCGGGTGATTTCTCCTAATTGATTCTATATTGATGTTACCTTTTACACATATTTAACTTTCCATAAAAACAACCACCTTTATCACGTACTCGACACGAAAAACTTAACAATCATCGTGCTAATATTGATAAAATCACAACTATATCTGCTTTACTTTCACGATTCGGAATTCTGTCCAGCATTGTCAGAAATGCAAGCTGATTGTCAATACATGAACATGCATTGATATTTTCAGCTAAATCAAAATGACAAACTTTATCTTTTTATTGTTCTGTGTTCAGTGGGACGCCTGATGATGAGAACGAGACAGTAGTAATTGTTACCCCCAATTCTTTTGGGAAATGCAGAGGGAGATTGAATGGAGCAGTGTATGTAATTCCACCAGCCACAATAGAGGCAACCTATTTCATTCCTATCTATGACTTCAGGGTCAAACTATTGCTTGCGTCAACAAGAAAAAACTTGGATATTGTGGATTACGGACAGTAATTGTACACTAATTGCAATATAGTATATGCACCCCCTGTACTGAAGAAATCCATGAAAGATTAAAATAAACAGCACAAACACGATATCAACAGGGCGGTTACATACATAAAATATTCATGACCGTCACGAAAGAAAAAACATCGCACTTTAATCAAAATCAAATCTTATTATGTAAGAAAAGAACTGCACAGACAATTGAAAATGTGATGTATTGATATGTACAGTATTGTAATCCTGTTAATCTTTCATGATCAAGTTCATCTAACAAAGTCTTATTTCTTATATTATTATTGACGTCTACAAACAAGTTTTAAATATTGAAAAGACACTGATATGAACTTAGATTTTATCTCTTGATCTGGAAATCGAGTAGTCAATGTACCTAGTTATGGGTTAGTGAATCCATTATGATCCAGGGAAGCATGTGAATTTCTTTGACTGGAATTCTTATCTGTTTCAATATCTAAGTATCCTATCTAAGCCTCATACTATATTAATGACAGTATCTATGTGCCTAGTGTTCTAGATTTCGATCAGGAAACCCTACGGTGAACGAGTTCGTGTATAATTCTCTGTGTGCAATCCGTTCACTACCATTTTGCGGCAAGTTCATCAGCTAAACTAGTACTCCAAAGTTTCTTGCTCGACATGTGATTTCGAAAGCTTTCGGCCTTCAACGTCTAAAATTGTCATCATGGGCGTTTATATTCTGTACTAATACAAAGATAAGTCTCCTGTTGGACAAGTTGCTCATCCTTTCGAACCACTTGATGACATTCTGCGATTGAGTTTGTCTACATCGAATATATTTCAGATATCTTATACGGTTTGGCTGTATTAATGCGCCAAACCATTGTGTCATGGTGTACTGTACTTTGTAAAAGGATTAATTTAAACGATTATGTTCACGAAAAGTGTAAATTTGAACTTTAACTTTTACACAAACACATATTTTCCTCATAAAAAGGCACCATTAACGAATATTTTAATTGCTCAAAAAGACAGATTGTTTTTTTTTACTGGGAATTATTATCCAAATATCATTTCTGAAAGCTATTAATAAATCACAAGTTTATCTTAAAATCGATTTTAACGATTCACCGAAGATGTTAAAGATAACTTAAATATGGTTGTAAGTTTTTATAATAAAGATTTTCTTTGATATATGAGAAGTGCAATGGCTTGGAATCGACCAGATTCTTGTATTAATTGCATCACATTATCAGCAATCTACTTTATTACATTTGTTTGATGAAGGAGAACATGGAAATCGGATACATTTTCTGCTAAATTCATGTTCTCTTTTCAAAGGGTTAATCTTTCCATGTAAAATGCATGTTTTGAATGTTTATTGCTTTAATTTGTTAACAGCTTGTTGGCATTTTTTTGGCAATTTTTCTATTTGAAGATTTAGCAATTTACTGTAAAAAATCATTATTACTCATGGGGCTCAATTTTCGTTGAAAAACAAATATGGTGATATACCGACGGGAAAAGCGTTTATTTGCTCGGTTAAGTCGAACAAATATCATTCGTGGGATCTAATCGCGGCTCCTTAAAAGAATGGTGACCTGACTAAAGTCATCTTATTTCATTATTCCAGTCGACCCAACTTAAAATGGTCAAGGATCAACTGGAAGACCATAGACAACCAAAAGTGTAATCCATGAAAGATAAACTGGCTTAGTGCTGTATATTATCCACGAGTAAACTATTCATTATTCAATTTTAATAAATTAAGTTTTTTTAGATCTAGGTGAAAAGAAATTTAAATTAAATTGTTAAATGACGTTTGACACTTTAATGAATTTTTTAATAATATTCAGTAGGATATTAACTTTGCGAAAAATGTGTGGTTACGCATTGCAACCAACAATCAAATGGCTTCTGTTAACCCGTTCTAATGTGAAACCAAGGAATATGTTATATCTGGTATCATTGTTAGATAATGCCACATTTGATCGGTCAAGAATGGTCACATCGGGATATTAATTATTTTAAGGATAAGCACAATCTTTAATAATGGTCCAAGGGAATAATAATCTGGGCTTTACCACTCTCTCCTAGTATACTATCATATCTGGTACTGATGGATAGGGTATCTATTTAGGGTAATCAATGCTACCTTATCAAATCACTTAAGATGGACCCAGGTCAATCTTATGACTTGCACAATCAACCAGCAACGACTGTTACTAAATGGTCGAACTAAATGACATATGGGAGAATCTGATCAAATGCTGAATTGAGTCAGCCTGAATACACCGGCAAATTGACAATTCACAGTTGCTACCAGTTTCTGACAGCTGCTTTTGATCAACACCCTAGCTAAGCATTGGACTTTATCTTCGGCCTAAGTTGTCGAAATTGAAATGTTTTAACCCCACTAGACATAATCCCCAAGATTTTATGCATCGACTAATAGCCTTGTCTGGATGACTGTTTCAATTAGATGATATTATCACTCTTATAGAAATCTAACCAATGAAGACGTGCAATGCAACCCCTCATGTTACGCAACTTTTCCAAGAAAAAACCCATCAAGATCACTCCCGTTCATTTTCAACTTCAATGGATCTTTATCATGTACCAATTCTACCGCAATCATTTCCGTGTTGCTGATGGACTACGTCTCTTACCACGATTCTGGAATTAGTAATACCAATCTATATCTGTCCCGACTAGTATTTGTTAGGGTCAGTAGATATTGGTGATTATTGACCATCTATACCAATATATGTGTTTATAATCACCTTGGTTCTCAATCTCCGAGATTTATCACTCACTAAAATCATAATCTTATACTCGTCTATCAGATTGACATTACCTTTAAATATCAGATGATTATTTAAAATCACGTTATGTCAGATCTGTATGTTGATATTAAAGCCACGTTAACATATCTACCCATTTTCCTATATGATTTAACGTACTTTGACAGCATATCTTAATATCATATTATATCACGTCGATAGTATGATTATTATTAAAACTATTATTAACACTATCATTAACACTATCACATCAACCAATTTTCCCTACCTTCGTCCTTCAACAGCACATCTTATTGTTATGTCAACTACGTTATTATATCAACCCGTTTTCCTATATTTATTAACGTCGTTCAACAACGCATCGCAAAAACAGAACGTTGCATTCAGTAATGAACACGTTACGAAGCGTCTCATCCGTTCGTTGCACAACAAAGCGCTTTTTGAACTCTGCTTGATACTAGTAAAGGTTCATAACTGAACATCCTTGGGTTATGAAATGAAAACCTTACAAAGTCTTTTGGAAAACTGCTCAATACTAGACAGACAATTGAATACTGGTTATATCAGAAGAATCACTTGAACTGAGGTGGTCAGTGTTATTGGGTGATTGTTATCATGACGAGCTGTAATAATGTGGTCAGTCGGTACGTATATATGAAAGTAATTGCTGTCCAAGACTAACTTATCAAGTAGTGAGATCCTAATAACCGTACTTGTTAACCGCCGATTACAGGCACGAGTATCGGAGTGGTAGGTAGTGGCTTTTGTGGTAGGACTCTTAAAAACGGTCACTGATAAAGGTCGGAGGTACTGACATTGTTGCTGACATGGCAAAAACGTTTAGTCGTGGCCAGGCTTGTGTTGTACAGCTGTATACTCGTTAAAGCAACGAGCGATCCTGGTAGAATTACTGACTTTTTTCAAGTGATCTCAACTGTCTGGATTCTGTTCTTTCCAACAACGTTTCAAATAGACTGTACAATTGGTCAAAGGTGATATAAGACCAAGTAATCCACTAATAATATAATTTTGTCATCAAGAACTACAGTTACAAGCTTTAAACTAGTTGTCTAGAATAGTTCCTGGGTGTTGATTATCTTGTACTCCATACTGAGAGATAATCTTGTGTTCAGACTTCCTAATCCGAAGGAAACAGCACGGCATCATCACACCAATCAATGAGACCTATTTTAAGATGTACATTCTGCTGCTTTCAAGGACTATGTCTGTAACGTTCCAAGAAGCTGATTCGTGTCTTAAATACAGATTATCTCTCTAGAATTTCAATTGTGTGACAATAGGGCTTATGTCGAGATTATCTTGTCGGTAGCAGATGACATGGGACAGCGGTTAAAGGAAATGAATCTATTTAGACTGCTACAACTGTTACTCAAAAACTATAATTCAAATGAATTGGCAAACGGCGTATTCAAAGTCTTTTCAACAACTAGCAATCGCTCTCCTCGCTCAGACCTCACAAACCATCGTTCTGTATATTTGTCTCTTAGACAACAAACGTGGAAAAAGGTTACGAATATGATTGGCCAATAGCTACCACTAATAGCTAATACCAGAGTGAATGTTTTGCTTAAGAAACGGCTTCAATGAATATGTACACATACCATTATTCGAACTAAAATTTCAGTAAGTAGAAATTAATTCAACTGAAAGGTTCAGAACTCGTTTCAATGCCAAGTCGTGTTGCTTAAAAGTCTGAATACAGATTTTTTACCTCTTAAAGAACCCCCTAGAAAACTCTTACCACCAGCTAGAGAATTTAGTGAGGGAGAAAATCCAATAGAATAGTTATTGGGAATTCTTCGAGAATGTTGATTCACTATTCAATGATGATATTATTGATATAAATCATAGTTTGATAGAAAATCATCTCAAATATTAACTCTTGTGAAGTGAGATACGAGCTCTTTCATTACCAGTATAAGTGAGGTCGGCTGATACACGGAAATAGAGTGTTCCAGCGACTGGAAACAAACTCATTTACAAATCGCACTTGACAGAATACATTTTGACTATTTACATTCTGAAATTAATTTCCATTTTCCATTCATAAGACCAATTTACTTCAATCGATTCAGTCATAAAAAGGCAAATTATGAATTTGATGAATATGACAGTTTTTTAAATATTTTTACGAGACCGATTAAAAAATACTAAATGCATTTCATAAGTTCCATATAACATCCGTCAATACCACTTCAACCATATTTGAAACAAATGCTCCAGAAAAATAAAACAAGAGGCCGGTAAGGTGGTTGTTCACCAAACAAACAGTTCCGCAGAAAAATGTGTTCGAATATTAAGTCTGTATTTAGTCTGTACAAAAGACAAACGGAAACTTGACCTTCCGCTCTTTTTCATGTTGCTCCGGTCATGGCTTTTTAACAGCGAATTCTAGACGGTTAAGTTGTATCTTAAGTTAGAAAGTTAGGGAGAACCTCCGTGATTTTCAACTTTTGTGATAGAAAACCTCAAAATCCTTAATGCAAAACATATATGCGATGGCAACCGTTGTATACGTCTTTAGATAAGTGCCAAGATTGACAGTCAGACGTAAAGCTTTGCTTGATTTCATTGAAGAATAAATCCCACTGTTTACATGAAAAAAAAACCCTCAATTGTTTCCTAAATACCAGGAATAGTTGGTTCCATTGCACCTGTCGACTCAAAGGTTTGTCAGATATCAGTTACCGAATAAGAAAGCATTCCGCTACGTCCTACATTTTTCCACACACCTGCAACATTGCGAAGACTAAAGACATTTCTAGACGCATTCGCGACACCATTCTGATTCTACCACAGTACAAAACAACAAACATACAGTTTATATAGACTGGTATTTAAAATACGGTGACCTGGGTTCGAATCCGATACGTTTAAATACATAATAAACATGATGATCATTCTAGGCTTGTGTTAGATCTATGTTACATCTGGAAGATAGAAATTTAAATAGCTTGATTAGCGATGTTTGGTGAAGGTTGTACAATAATAACCACATCAATAAACAGATGCAGTACTGTCGGATAATTAGAACAGAGCCTGTTTTCAATATTCTATTGAATCCATAATTAGAACATCACTTTCTTTCGTTTTTAAGACCGTATGGTATTGAGTTATACAACAATCTTTCCGGTCGGTACGTGAGTCGCACTTTTCGTGATGCGTTACGTTCGAACACTTTGCTGATGGCATAACTGTGATCGCGATATTTTAAATTTAGAGCATTGTTTACATCTACGTCTACGGATACGAATGACTAACGCAATTAAATGGGCCTCAAGGTGGTTGGTTCTGTGATAATTATAACATGTATTTGTAATGGTAACTTTTAAATAGAAGATTCGTGTACATGTTATAGTTGTATCTAAACGGTTTGAAGGATATGCATTGTATGTGAAGTTAAGAGCTAGATACAGGAACGTAACCAGTCGGCAGTCTTTAACAGGTTTAACAACAAGAGTAGGTTTAAAGCTAGATTTTTCTTACAAAAATGGTAGGTGATTCCACTCTTTGGAAGGTTGTTACCAATGTTGAACATTACGTATTCATCAACGCTTTGATGCTGGGAGAAATTTCTTGATTTCAGGCTTGATGTTAACAACATTTGCTATTGAATGTATGTTATGAAATGTAACTAGATAAATCTACTGGTATGTGACATGAAGTGGTATGCAGATCATGGCATAACTTTCGTATTATATTATTTAACAGTGATCTGACACGGGATGTCAACATAACATAAATCAGATTCCTTTATTATACTTCAGTGCAAATAATCTGCCCATTTCAAACATACAACATGTATGATAAAGGATTAATACAAAATGTATGTTCAAGAGTTAATTCAAAATGTATGTTCAAGAATTAATACAAAATGTATGTTCAAGAATTAATACAAATTGTATGTTCAAGAATTAATACAAATTGTATGTTCAAGAATTCAAGAATTAATACAAACTGTATGTTTAAGAATTAATACATATTGTATCTTCATGAATTAATACAAATTGTCATTTCAAGAATTAATACAAAATGTATGTTCCAGAATTAATACAAAATGTATGTTCGAGAATTAATACAAAATGTATGTTCCAGAATTAATACAAAATGTATGTTCAAGAAATAATACAAATTGTAAGTTCAAGAATAAATACAAAATGTGTGTTCAAATGAATGTTCAAGAATTAATACAAAATGTATGTTCAAATATTAATACAAAATCTATATTCAAGAATTAAGTGCTGGGTTCAATAGCAGTCACCGTAATATCATTAAAAGCAGGCCTCAGACAAAAGAGCATGAGAAATATTTGACTTCAGTGAAATGTTGAAAAGAAGGTTATCTGATATGTATTACATTTAATGTAGTTAGCTTTTATCGTATTGTTACATTGGCTGTTATTTATTTGTTCTGTATATACACTGTCTGTGGACCAGCTGAATATCGAGTGAAGCAGACTCGTTACTTAATCAAGTAATGGTTTAATTAAGTGGAATTTGCTTATCACCGGTGGCTTGAGATTCGTCAATATTTGACTGGAGATACCATTCACATTAGAGTAAATTCGCTGCATAAACATTTCTCTTTGAAAGCATATAGAAACACTCTGTATCAAAGAGTGAAATTACACAGAAATATATAACTGAAAGTTCGGCAATGCCTGAAACAGCACAGACTGATGGTTGTTCCCTGATGTTTGTTTTAGTGACAAAGTGACATTGTTCCTGTGTTAAAATTTTTATATTTCATAACATACTCCATCTTACCTGAACTTAAGGTTCTATTCTATGTTACATTCAAATTATAATGTTTTCTTACCTGAAAATAGAAAAGATAAAGATATAAACACAATTATTTACATAATAGGATTAGGGAAAGGGTTTCGCCTTTAGTACTATCTCCTATACTAATGACATGGGACAAAGAGACTGCGGATATCGAAGGTGCTTCAGTACTGTGCATGTCCACCAACGAGGAAAAAATAATGTTACTATGCGGTAAGGTTATCAACTACGAGTCTACATGTCTAAAATTAGTCGTATTAAAGTTATAAAGTCTACAATACAAACAAACATCGGACAAACTTGGCAGCTCATGAGTTAAAGACCTCTTGAGACACTCTACTTGTCAGTTCCAAGTTTATTCACATAACGACCATATGAATATCAATGAAGTGGTGAATAACATAACAATAAGATAGATCAGGACAAGAATGAGTACGTGGATGTAAAGCACAATCACAAAGGCTGATTATATACATTCGTGCATCTACGTTTTTTTTCTCCCCATCAGTTTATCAATGGGGGAAAAGGACAAATATATAAGAACAGTGACATCAAGTCTCCTGGGAGTAACGTTTATTGAAAGCCAGTGTCTGTGACTATTTATTCGTTCCTTCATTCAGTCAGTTATTCATTCATACATTAACAAATTAAAATTATTGACAGTATTGACAATAATCTAACATTCATTCATTCATTCATTTATTTCTCAATTCATTCATTCATTAATGTATATATAGTTTGCCAATCATTTCTTATTATGTGCCTGAGGACGACGAGGGAAACACGTCGAAACCTTGCATAAAACTTTAACCAGTGATTGTTGTTCCATAAATATGGCTATATATCATTCATTCATGTATACTGCATTCCTTCCTTCATTCATTCGTGTCTTCATTCACTAAATTAATATGTTACAGATACGGCGTTATGGGTGGTTACAGACAAACTAGACTGTGTGAAGAGGTGTACTTGTTTTTGATAAGACTGACATAGATTGTATTGTATTTTAAATCTCAATTTGGTTTCGTAAAGATAAAAATACAGGCTGTTCATTTCATTATATTCTAATAACTACTGCTTATCTTAACATTACATACAATACGATGTGGCCAGTGGCTTTTTTAAAGGGGGCGGGTAAAAAAGATGTTAGCTGGCCTGTTCCACAGACCCCCCCCCCCCCCCCCCTCCATCTGGAAAATACAGACATCAGAATTATATGACTCATCATTGTGTTATATTCCAGAGAGGGCTCACTGTAACATTATTGTATGACAGGAATTACCTATCTCTGTTCTTATATTCAACAGGCTAGTCCGCTATTGCGCCAGGTTAGCGTATAAATATATACCAGATATGAATTAACTCTGGGTAACACTTCAGTGGGTGATGAACCTATGGTTTACTTTCCAGCTTAAAACCTTTCTTGCATATTTTTAAAGTGTAATTGCCGATGTATGAGCTCCATGTGTAAAAGATTTTTTTTAAAAGTGGGACCTTTTTCTCACCGCAGCCTGTTTATTCAGCTATTAACACTTCTTTTAATAGCCAATTTCTACAAACGGCAATTATCACAAACACGAAGCTACGATTAAAGAAAGGAACAAAAAATAAAATGTTTGCAGAAATGGTCTTTGATGATTAAACAAAACAAGCAAAAGTGATGAATGTCTTTAAAAAAAACAAGAAGAAAAGAGATTGTAAATGGCAAAAATTGTTATTCCCAGAAAACAAATAAAAACTTCGTTCAACTGTAAGATTTGTTGGGAAATAAGTTGATGAAAGCTTGGGTCTGTTTTGTATTTGTTAAAACAATAATTGTATTAGGCTGCTATCTGGACACTGTAATCTTCCCGTATTCATTCAATAAAAAACATTAGCTGGAGTTGAAATGTTTCATTATCAAATGAACCCAAGGACGATTGTGGCATCTGGCAACTTACCAAGTTACAGCCACAGACGAATAGTATTCTCTGATTTATCACAAGCATGCTCCGATTCTGGAATTGTAATAGAGAACTATATCGAACCAAAACAATATCTATATCGGGAACTTTAATTATGTACAATTCGCATTTGTTCTGAACCACCACGGCAATAAAGAATTTGCTATTGATGTTGATTGCCTGAATTAAAACTGGTAAGAACCATGACAATGAAATACAAAAATACACAAATGAGGGGTATTGCATAAAAGAACTCCTAAAAGCCCACCACGGGAAATAAGTGGAAAACATAAATGTTGGCTTCTGTTAGCGAAAGCGTATCTCCTGACCATAACAGTGTCTTCCCTAAACTAGATACTTCCCAAACATTGGAATCATTTGGAGCGTATCCCTAGATGAACGCGGTAATGAATTATCTTTAAGCACGAAGGATATTCTTATCAATCTGAATAAGAGCCAAATCAGGAATCGTCATCTTCACATCTACAATTCAATCACATCGTTTATATGGCTTTTTTTATTCCTATGTCCGGTTGTAGAAAGTTACAGAAGGTTTTGATTCAGCAACGCAAGCAATAAAGCAATAAAAACTCTTACACACTTACGAAGGTGAACAATCGCCTTCTGTAATCCCCTTGTTACAATATTCATAGCGTGCACACTAAGATGTTGACAGCTTTAATAATTAAAAAGCTTTCAACTGTTTCTTTGAGATAGCCACAAAACAAGGCACTGCACAGGAATAATATAAAATATTTCAAATGAAATGGTCTAGTAGAAGCAGTGTTGCTCACTGTGTATATCTTAACAGTTGTCATATAAATAGTTGCTTTGTTGACAGCTTAGGTCACTGGGGAAATCACAGCAATATACAGAACGTTCTTTCTGTTAAATGAACACACATTTTCAAAAAGACTAAGAGCTGTGTCATATAGAAGATAACTGAAGGTAACTGAATGAAGTGCTGATTAATAATGTTTGTGATTAAAGGAAAATTATTCTTAGATAATCTCTTTGGTATGGAAATAAAACTGTTAGATCCCACGAGGCATTAAAGATTTAAAATGTATATGAGATATGATTTTCCTGTCTTTAGATCTTGGTCATCCTGAAATTTCAAAATCAGAGGGAAGCATGTCAAATTAAAGATCCAGAGATATGTGACCCTTGCTGTCAACTTCAGGGACAGGTGCGCCATTCTAGGTGGTTGATTTGAGACTTGAATATAGTCTTCAGTAGTACTAGAAATCTTCGCATAATTGCTTTCAAAATACTTGAAATTAGATTTTTTTACTCCTTATTTCTATATATATATCGTTTCGCAGAGTATCTTAAAATGACGAGTCGTCATTTTAGCATTCAAACACAAATTATTCTGGACACACATGGATTTGAAGCCTCAAATTCGACGGTGAGCTGTGAACACTATTACTGAAGTAGGATTGGTTAAAATGAATGGCAACCGTCCTTTTAACCGTTATTTTTTTGGATCGCCATAACCATTTATAAAGTTTACGTAAACCTTTTGTTTCTGTCTGTGATAATAAGCAGACGAGGGGTAAAACAGGTTGAAAATACTGTTACTTTTTTATTGAAATTCCTTCATCCGTACATCATCAAAGCCCTGTAATATTTGGACACGAGCTCTCCAGACATGTCCTGGAGTTGTTCACATTTTATAATCTATCGGATACACTCAAATCTCTCACTGCTACGAAATCTATATATGGAACGAAACAATAAATTTTGCCAATCTATTTCAATTTGAAGGGATTCCAATGTTATCAAATGAAACATTGTACAATTAACTTGTTGTCAATTATCAATGGTCTATTTTAGTCTTATTGTAAGAGATTTGAATTGAAAATCTCTAAGCCCGGGTTATAGCCACTAAGAGGATTCGGTGATGCTTCAGAATGTTGAACTAATGACACCCTTTCCAAGATGAAACTAGAACTCTAAACATCTCATAGTGTTGTACCTTTCAACATCATTTTCACTTTATCCCGTACATATCTGTATCAAAATCATTCTTATGTAATATTGGTAATTGTATTTTGTTTACTTTCCAAAAGCATCATTGCTATATCATTGTATGTATTACTTGAATTTATCTTGATTTTGGATCATTTACATTTACATTTTTGAATTATCATTTGTTTTGGGGTTTATTTATGCCTCAAGGCGTACTCGTGCAACGTTACGTGTTATTTCTATCGTAAGTATTATTATTTTTATTTTCGGCGATTTAAAAACAAATTCATAAACTGTAATTGACCATTCCATTATCAATAAGTCAAAATGGAATTTTTGTACGGCATTTGTATCTGGAAAAAATGATAGTGGACCATAGGTATTTTTAACGATTTCAAAAAGATGATGTGCTTGACTGTGTACAGGGACCTAATTCGGGTTCTACTGAATGCTGAAATGTCTATATGTATTAATATAGATGGACACGTAGTTGACATCATCCAAACAGGTTCACGTGAAGCGGTGAATTTCAAAACAACCCGAGAAGATTTGTCCGTAGGGGTCACGCGAGTGTTCATATTTACAAAACAAAACGTATACACAAGTGTGTTATCTATTTTAAAGTTCCAAGTACGAGGTTTAACTGCTGAAGTGAAACATGGTAGAAATAAGGATTAGTTTCGGAAGAGAGTTGGTCGTTTCCATTTACTCAAAAAAAAATTCCAAAGAGATTAGAAATTCATGGCAAAGCAAACTGTGCAAAGAGGGAAATTTTGCCAGGACAGTGACATTAGCCTGCTCTTTTTCGATATCCAACTGTCAAGGGATCTTTAACGTGTCTAGTTTATTGTCCTACCCGAACGACTAGAAGCTATTTCCATGTCAGTCAAAAGGGTTAGAGTACCCTTGTAATATCACAGTAGGTTATCTTCATGTGAGAATCAGAAAAGACAATAAGTAAAAATTACCTCTATTTATTGTAACACTTTGAACATAGATTTTAACAATCAATGCTGTTTGATTGAACAATATTCAGACGACAGAATGCCTTTGATGTTCTTCAGTAAACACACAGAATAAGCAATATAAAATTGTTTTTCGCTATTATGAGAATGTTTATCTGAAGTCTATGACGAAGATAATTTTATTTTGCATCTTCTGTCTTTGGTTAATAAATCATCTCTAACAAGATGAAATTTGGAATTGAAACGGCTAGAAACATATCAATAAATCTTTAAGAACATATTAATATTGATAGATATTACGAAACGAAATAAGTTTTTAATATAATGTTTTTAATTTGAGATAACTGTTGTAATCCAAGGAAGGTTCACAATCGGTCAGAGTCGTAGATTATTAATGTCACCAATACATGGTAATAGATATGCTTGCTGTTGGGTACAGACGTACATTGAGCTGGATGAGCCAGAAGCGACGTCTCTGAAGCCGCTTGAAAACACCCAAGATCAATTCCCCAAAACATTCACAAGGGTAACCGTTCATCGAGCTAGCAAGGATACTGTGTCTAATTTTCGTCAGTTAGAAGCTAAGATATAACGCTGTCTGACCATAGATTTGAAACGTTGAGGGAAAACTCTAATATAGTATATTCATTAATACAGTGCTTTAAGTTTAAAGACAATTTGATCAAAGATGATTTTAACACGTCCTTCTCAGACTTCTGTGAGATTTAAAACCTGGAGTCAAGACCCTAAAAGTTTATCATACCGAGCTGAAAGCTTTTAAATCGCTTGTAATTATTTACCAGTTGACTTCATCTAGCGATAAGTCTAGGAAAGATATTTAAAAACTCGATGCTTTATGAACTATTAAGTATTGATGCGATGATTGTTAAGCATCGTATCAACTTTATATAATAAGAGCAATGTAGCAAAACGAATCATAGACTTCATATATTAAAAACTATAAAAAATATACATGTCCGATTCACAATAAAGATTAGCATAAAAGGTTATTTGTGGGCAAAGTGAAGGGGTGTATCCGTGTACAAACATATTAGAGAAGACAAGCGAAGAATGTTTGTGTTTGACAGGCATATATCCCAATGGCACAAGGCAGAGGGTAAGAAGAACATAGTACACCATGGTTTAAAAATTTAAATAAAAAAAAAAACAGACTTCATTTCCGTTGGTTCTGAAAAGTAATATCGGTATGTTATTTTAAAACCATTATAGCCATATTCCTTAAACGGCTATATGAATAATTGATCAAGGACTGGTATAACCTTGAATTGTTTTACATCAATGGCTGTCAAGTATTCAAGGTTTTTAAAAGGTACTGGGATGGAGAGGATAGGACTTATCTACGGGATGGTCTGTTATTCGAAAACATATCGGATTTTGTTTCTGATGGTTTTTATAATACTCGTTCAGGGGTTGCTGATAATAAGAGAAATCGCTTACTTTGCTCATAGCTCCAATATTGGAAAGTTACCCCATTTCCAAATATAGCTGTCCTACTGAAGATTATGTATCCGAAACACGCGTCAGCATCATCCGATTAGGGTGAGTCAATTAGACGACTTAATCCTTTCATGATTCTCTCTTTTAAAGAAATTTTTTTTAAAAAAAGGTGTTTCCCGCATCAGACGCCGGATCATGAATCGACACTTAAGCCTTTTTAATTTAAATCGAAATGAATTCAATAAGGACGGGACAATCTGAGATAAAAATCTTAGAGTAATAAAATCGAAGCGGGGAATCAATAAGAAATAAGGATGCTAATCAGAGCTCAGAACAATAGACTTGTTAAACGAGATAGATATATAGACTGGATCAATAGGACATCTATTGTATACTAACATGTTCGACATCTAAAAGCACTTATGTTTAATTTAAGAGGTTTTCAGACAATCAAGTTTATGATGGCGTGGACCTTAAGGAGTTTACACTTTAAATTAGAGTGCTGGAATGCAACATGTGGTGAAAAGAAAACAAACGAAAGCAGTAATGTTACTCTGGTATCTATATGTTCAACGCTTAATTAATTAAACGAGTTCCAAGGGAACTTTAAAGATATTTGAAATTTCACACACAGTTCCATTAAAACTGATACTGGATAGATCTTTCTTAATGGAATGAGAATTTATGACGTTGGCCGTTTTTTTCACCCTCTCTTTACACTATTGAAGAGACGGGTATCAGCACGACGATCTGATCTGGATCTACACAATATGGTGGTTTTAGCTAGAATTGGTATTGATCTTTCCCGGATTATCCGTATTCATTTACAGGTAGGGCAACTGGAATTATGAGTGGAGAAGACTTATTCAAGTTGATCGGACTTTCACACGCCGATCAAGATCGAAACAAAAGAAAAAAAAGGCCCAATCTGTATTTAGAAATTGCAATTGGCAGTCTCTGGTTACATCGAGATGAGCCTCTTACAATAACCAAAACCAGTATAATTCAAATTCCAAATAATCGTCTTTCAGAAAAAAATCAAAATTGCTTTGATAACAATAACTTTCAAACAATATTTCTATTGAGGGACGAGTGTCTGTAGTCTGGGTGGCATGCCCCCCCCCCCCCCCTCCTAAACATCCGGTGCCATTTTGTGACACTCTTAAATAACTAGCTGGTATTTTATTTCAATTGTACTGATTTTTCTACACATATATTTCGGGGGAAATTTAGGTCTTTGTCGCAGAGTCTGAAAATCATCAATCTCGTCCAACGTCCCCGATGCCAATCTACGACAAGATATTTCGATTTCGCACCTCTTAATTAATGTATTATGTGCTCTTGAAGGGTGGCTGTCTTTATCGTTACATTATTGCATTTTAAGAACAAATATCTGATCTGATCTGCCACAGATTTTGACTTTGGACTTGGCTGTCGATACCCTACATTATCTCACACCTTCTGACTTCAAGGAGATGCACGATTACACTTAGCATTATATAAACATTCTTATTTATCATTGCAAGCCAGAAATTTCTTCTCAGCCAAAAAATCTTACAACTTTTCAACAAGTGGATTTTTTAGCTTTCTATTTTGATTAATAATAAACTATGCAGCTTTTTAGATTCCATATGGTGATGATTGGTACGGTTTTTACGGCAAACTACTTGAAAATTTGAAGCGTGGGCATTGACATGATTTTCATTCTTTGTACCTTGAGGGAAAACTTAAACTTTGACACTTCGAGTGCCTTTTATCTGATTGTTTCATGTTCATATTTAAAATGAAATGGAGTTTAGCGTCCCTAAAGAGTTAAACAATATTTAGTAATATGCCACTGTCCAGCGATAAGATGGTAACTTTCATAATTGTATATTAACTTAAGCTCAATGTTACAACCATTTCCAATTTTGAAAGCATCCCAAAACAACTGTAAGTACAATCCGACATTGTAAGCATAGAAATATAAACCAGAGGGGTAAAAAACTACTATAAGATTGAATATTAAATATTCATCGTGGACTTTATATTACTGTAAGTACACGTATTCTACCACAAGGACTGACTGTTTAAGAATTGATGAGGATAAAGGATAATGTGAAATTGTGAAAGTAAACAAGCGAATATTTATTGCTAGGGGTTTGATACCCCACCTTGAATATCCTTTACCACAAGACAGTTGTAAATACATGTAGTGTTACATACATGCTGTTTTCCATTTTTCATATTTTTGAAACGACTACATAGTTCATTTCAACCTTAAAATGCTGTAAGTAATAATCGAACGATCAAATTAGTGGAAAGGTTTACATAACATTGGGTTTCATTGATCCATTACGCTATGCTGAAAATAAAATTAATACCGCTTGTCGTTCTATTTCAGGAATGTTTCTTTGTAATCCGAATTCCGTGTTCAGCTGAATTTTGATGAGACCACCCACTTACCGCAACGATCACTACATAGACACAGGCACCTACCTTAACTAACAACTTGTCATATATGAAATTGTGTTAATAACTACAATATCCCACATGTCTGCAAATGGCTAGGCTTCTGAAGAAGAGCAACGCAATGCAGTGTTCCTGCTTTGCTCCTTGTAAAGCCAGACCCCAGTTTTTCAACACGGTTTCTCGGATGGACTGACATGGGAAACGCGTCTAGTCGTGCGTGGTCCAGTAGATCGAGGTCCTGTGTGCTACAGGCTGTGTACGTTACAGATCTAAAAGGAATAGGCTAATGTCACTGTCCAGGCATTGCACACTGCCCAGAAAGTTGGGGAAAATTAGGAAATAAAACTCATTTAAATTGATGGTATTGGAAGCTGGTTCTTTCTGGTCAATTGACAAGATGTAGATATCAATATAAACGACTTCTTCTCGTCAATTTTCTTATTTTCATCTGCTCAATTTTCTACTTATATATACTCGGTCAATTGCTTACTCGACTTCTCGGATCAATTACCCCCACAATTTATCTGATTTCAAGTCATTTCACACTCAATAAATCACAAGAAGTGATGTATCAAAATATATCATAGGTGTGTCAGACGTGTTCTTGATATAGTATGATTCCGTCTGGGTATGCCTACTCTGGGACTGGATTGAGTAAATTTAGTTAAATATTTGGACAAATCAGTATGTCGATTTTTATATGGCATGATCTTCGGCAGATCATGTCAAGTAGTAAAATCTGACCATATCTGTTAATATTGTAATTGAAATATCAAATAAATATACAAAATAATCATTGTTTGTGAAGTGAACTTCCCGAAAGGGATGTCCTGTCACCCTTCACAATACTTATCATATGGAAGCTCAAACTTCGAGAGGCCCAAGAGCTTAAAGCTCAAATATATTCACAAGGTTAACGTTATGATAGATTTTTGATACCCTCTTCTGTAAGATGTTAAAAGACAACAAAAAATAAACTAAGATGAATGTGAATCTGTCAGTCGATATTGGGAAAAATTCTTAGAACCATCGACCACATACCTTGATGGATATTGCTGTCCTATCTTGTCATTCATGGCTCTATGAATGCTAATGGCTCGTTTAAACATTACGACATTTTAACGGCTATTTTATCGCTTTCCATTAGCTTGATAAGAAAATATTAACGATTTCATGTCTCAATTTATTAACGACAAATAAAGTGAGAATCCACTCGGACACCGCGGGATAGAAAGGGTTAAATACTGTAACAGTAATGGGTATTAGACACTGGAATGATTGACAGCTAGCCTATTAATTCATGTTCGATACTCTTCTAATCATTTCTTCTCGTGGTATATCAGAGAAAATGTTTCCAGTAAATATCTGAGTAGTTTTTATTCTTTCAAATGGTTAAGTGTTCTTTTTAAATCGCAGTACGACAGAAAGAAAATTTTGTAAGTAAATGTTTCAAGTATATAAAATATGGGTAGTTTTCAGACCAACGAATTGTAAAACCGTCTTATGAAATCAAGGAAGCTTTCGACCAGTAAAAACAATATGGGTATAGTTTTAATACCAGTTAAATCGCAGTACAACATAAAAGAAACTTTCCTATCGGCAAATCTTTTTCCAGTACATGACATGACTAAGTAGTTTTTATTCCTGTACAGTAAAGTGGTCTTTTGAAATTGCAGTACAAGTTACATGAAAAGTTTACCATGAATATGATTGTTGCATGTACAAGCATTAGTACTTATCGCTAATAGTTACATGGATGGTTATGATTTATGAATTTTGACTTTTTTTCGCTCTTACTTCAGACTCATCACAGGTAGGTTGTGACAAAATCCTTCGGCTTTTTGTCGACGTTTTAAACTCTGTGTTATATGCCAGAAAAACCTAGAAGCTTACGTTGACATGACTCAATTCACAAGTAAATATTTGAAAGATTAAAATCTTAAGCTTAGATTCAACTTCCAACTGTCCTAAATCTACTTCCACATATGACTGAAGAAAGCATGATAAATACTCTCAAAATATACGACTAGTTTTGTCTTTGTGATTAAATCAAATCATTCGTCCTCGAAAGACGTCCAAATGTATTCTTCCCCAAAATAAACCAGTCATTTTGAAACGCATTCCACTTGAAAATAGTATTCAATGATTAACCATGAATTGATATGAAATCATACTCCACATATCGAGATAGTTCAATGAGACCCTTTGACCGAAAGTTCGTTCATGATTTTCTGTATGTCTGGGGTGAATGATGTCAGTTTCAGTCGTAGGTCACCTTGTATCCCACCCCCCCCCCCCCCCCACCTCTTCAACATCTTAGCAATTAATTTTAACCATGGTCTTCCAATTCCTCCTCCTCTCCTGGTGAGAAACACTGGTCGACTGTAAAGGGTGATATTCCGATTAAGGATTCACCACTACGGTATTGATCTAGCTCCCACAAGACCTTGAGATGAGATTTGCTGACCCAGGAATATCACTTAAAACCCATTAAGAATTTTATGTCTGGCATCACGAAACGCTTATACAAAATTCATTATACATTACCGTATTGTTTCCTAAATGGTATATTCAAATTGAGAGTTTTCAGATTATTTAAAAAAATAAAGTAAACGTTTAAACGTTTAAAACATTTCACAAGTTTAACCAGACACGAAACAATTCCGGGCGATATTTTTGCACTCGGGAACTCCCAGCACATTTTACACCCTGAATGTAGAACAAATTCCATCAACTAATCCGTTCCAGTATCTCAAGGTTGCACACGGAGGGCGGAGTACCAATAACGCTCTATCTAACATTTCCTTTAGGTCTGCTTTGTAGTTTCGCAATGGTCCAAAATTAGTAATGAACTAGCAATTATTATCTTATGCTACAGGCTACCCGACGCTTTGCAAATCGACGACGAAATAGCGCTAAATTTCTAGCAAGCAAGTGTCTAAAGTTCTACTGTAGGACAGAACCTTTAATAATGCTTTCTCATTGCGCAATGATCCAATGATAATTAACTTGGAATTAGTTCATACTTCAGGCAATGTGTACTCAGTTTCATTATTTTAAAACTATTGGACACAAAAATAACATCATTAATGTCTTAAAAATAATCTCATGGTCTACAAATAATTCAATTTATACTGTATATTGGTTATTACACTTTTTTATTTTCGAGCAATTATAACAACCTACGTAACCAATATTTCCCATTATTAAGCAAAATGTCATAAAATCTTAATATCAAAAATATAATTATGGTGGAGTTGTATAGAACGCATTTTCAAGCAATTCGAACACAGTATAAGAATGACATCACAGACGTGATACAGAGATAATGTCTAAAGGTTTAACAACATCATTGCACTAGTTACTATTCTTGATCGATGTCTTTACTTACACAGCATTAATGCCATGAAATGGACATCTAAGATTCAAATAGCAACGATAAGACAAAAAACATACATTTGCATAATGACAAATGTTTTAAGAATGTTAATGTCTTTTGTGAACATTATAAAACCAGCACCGACTAGAAACGGACACATCATCGATGACGTAATATATCATTTATCCACTTGTTGTCATCAGGTCCAAATTTAAGAAAACCACAGTGGCATTGTACCACGACTAAAAATGGAAGCTTCGAGGAGGGGCAATGAACGGTAAACAAATACAACTTCTGTAGCAAACATGAAATTGGATGTTTCATATTCCCGGCCGTCGAACTTACTCAATCAACTGAGTTGGATACTCAACGATTTGATACATAGCTAATGATGTAAGAATCAGTCCATGATGTCTACTGTAATAATATACTACCTGTCATATATAACAGACTTAGTCTAATGAATATTTGATATACCTAGTCTCGTAACTCTTTAATGATTTCATTGACATGGACTTGGTTATGATCTGCAAGGCAACACGACTAGAGGTTCATATTGACAATCCAGAGATTTCCTGGTCCAACACGGATATGGCTATGGATTTATAGCAGTGATTCTGACTAACATTGCTTGCATCATTACATTGCAGACATGGTGTAATGAAGCGGGTGTTTAAGAACATGATATGATGAAAAATCCTATAAGACTTCCACACCATGTTTGCAAAATTAAAACTAACTCCCTTGGAAATAATCCTCTCAATATATTTTCTTCGTTTTTTTGAATAATCTATACGTAGAGTGATGCGGAGATTACATACAATTTATGTAAATATAGCAGCTTTTTCAAAAATTCAAATCCCAGCAATACTAATAAACTTGCTACAAAAAGATTCAAATATCAGATTAAAAAAAACTTAGGGTTCGAGTTCTCTAATAATTCAACTCGAACTTAGTTAACTCAAGTGAATGTTAGAAGTATGTATTGTTCATCAAAACTCTCTAGTTTGAAGTCGAGGACTGTACTACGACAGGTTTAGGGTAAACTAAACCAATATAACTCAACTAAAATAGTATTAAGTAAATGCATAAAAGTTGATAACTGTACAATGAAGGATCAGATCAGACTTCATCTGCATCTGACGTTTCGGATACAAGGCTCTCGTCAGGGCAACTTAGGACTGAGCTTATGAGCGAAGTTTCTCAATAAGAAACAACTCGACGTAAGTAACTCAAACAAATGCTTCAAGTCTATAATGCTCACTAAAAATCTCACAGTGTAATGTTTCACGATCGAACCAATGACATGGCATTTCGTGTATAAAATTTTTACCAGGACAATTGCAGAATTATTTTATCTTGAAGCTCGACCTATGAGAAGGGTTGGCTCATTAAGACTGGAAAGTCAAGGACTATACTATTGGGATACTGGTATCAACACATCATAAGTTCATTAATACTGGGTGATAAATCTGTTTGTTTGTCTTATCTTTCTTACTATCAACATAGAATCAGTCTCATTCTTGACACAGAACTCTTGATATACACTTGGTTAGACACTGGTATCGGCTTTATGTCGTATTGTATATTCATCAATTCCTACGACTAGAGGATACCAGTGGACTGGTTAAATGCCATCTTCCTTGATATCTGTTTCGGATATGAAACCCGTTCGTTTGCATCGAGATCCCAAGACATCAATAACGGGGAATTGACCGATGTATTTGTACTTCAATACTAATATTAATAGAAGCTTTTAGGGCCTAACTGTCCAAACCTACACTGGTTCCAGGCAGTATACGTTAAAGATCCCTTGACAAACGGATATCAAAAATGACAAAGTCAGCTAAATTTTCCCCATCGCTCACAGAATGGCCTTTCAGCATTCACTAATCTCAGTCCATGCGCTTAAAAAAAGTTATTGTAATTAACTTAACCAATTGGATTCGAACAAAAGAGCGAAAAAGATCGTCGATTTAACTCAAGACAGGGAAAAAACCTGGAGACAAGTTAACATCTAATTATTACCAACAAACCCTTGGGCCAATCATTAAAATAACAATTTGTAAAAGACTCGAGAGTAATCTATTGTATAATCAATATTGTCTCTGTAGTTTGTTTATGCAACTGGTATTTATGTGATATCAACCGCACAGATTGCTTGTGACAAATATCAAATTAAACAATTCACTTGAAGAGCAAAACAAATCGTATGCATACAATTTATAATTCAGCAAATAGACGTTTAAATCAATCTAAACATCTGACAAAATGTGATATCATTATTTGCATACTGCAGGTTAGGTTACCAGTCCAAGAAATGGCCATCAAAACCGTATAGTAACAAAAAATGACAAAAATACCTAAATGTGAAATGTGCTAAAATGTGTCACGATGCAACATGTGCAACAGTTTTAGAGTTATAAACAGTCGAGAACAACCAAGATAAAGTTGACCATCTTAAAATATAGAAGAGCCCAAACCGCTGGGGGCGCTATACTCATCTGGAGAAGATGCATTATCATCAACTTTATGTTGATGAAATTTGTTTTGTATGTAATGCAACCCGATGGTAAAAAGCACACTGATTGGGAGGGATACAGCACATGTTTTTAATCCACACTGTCTCCTGTGTTTAACATGAGCTTCTATCTAGTATTTCTTCCATATGTGGGTGAAGCAATGAAACCCCCTGTACCGCATCCCCTGTATACCACGTCTGCCACATACCCATTCTATACCACGTCCCTTCTACCACACACCCCTCTGAAACTGAACCCCACTATACCACATCCCCCTCTAAATTGCGATTCGGCCAAACACTGTATGAGACTATGGTAATAAACCAGTGAAACCGCACCCCCTTTATACGACATCCTTCTATCATACCCTCTCTGAACCGCGATTAGGCCAAGCACTGTATAACTATATTGATATGTAATTATTCACCCGAACAGTGATTTCTCTGTTTATGAACATGTGTAGCTACTGATATAAAACATTAAAAATAACCAGCGATTACTATTGAACCAAGCCGGTCCTCAAGTGCGACTCTCATTTTCTTGCATTCCAACCTGATTGGCTTCTGTATATTTCATATCCGCTGGCTGAAAGGTTGTGTCTTCCCAGTTAAATGATAATCCAACCAATTGCGACCGATTTTAGGTTCCGTTTCTTATTAACCGTAGATAAATAACATAGAGTTTATTTGTATATTTGTAAGTCTGAGAGTCAGGTTTGTTTTACACCCAACTTGTCTGAATAAGAAATCGCTTAGAACATTTGGTGGTAATTGCATGCCATTAGACTTATATTTTATGCAAAGCGTTCTACATCTGATTAACCATCTAGTGGGTTGGTTTTAAGGCTAATGGGATGTTAAATTGAGCGTTTGAACCGGCTTTTTTTATGTAATAGGATTGTTTTAAATACGAACTTGATGCTCCAATGATAAGATATATATTCAATATTTTATGAGAGTATAATGTGTCTTAGAGCATAAAGCAGAGACTAAAGCAGTTCAGAAACAAAGTACCGACTACACTGTACGAATTGGTATTATTCATGACCTGTGGCAATAATTGTCGTTAAAACCATTTGATGAGACAGTGTTTAATTTTGTGCAGATATCTTTGTTGGAGGCTGAAAATGTTAACTCATCACATAACAAACAATATGAAGATGCGTGTGGATTGGTAGTGTGGACTTGACATTGTGAATATATCTCGGTCCCAAATTCAACGTTTACCTGTTCACCGTAATACTTATATTACTAATGGTTACACAGTTGAAATATATTCAGTTATAACCTCGTCACACCACACTTTGAGCATTTACATCTTGCGGCGACTAAAAATAAACTTATTGCCCGGAAACGTGAAGAATACGCGAGAAAAAGCCCTTTCAAATTACACATTCTTCTACAGTTAACAATTCTATCAACCTGTGACATATGTGATCATATTGTGTTCCGAACACTTCTATTGGTTTGGTATACTTTTCTCCATTGCGTTTATTGAGATGTTACGCAGCTTGCCTTAAGACATTCTCTATACAGGAACCATCATTGCTTAGAATTGCAATTTCATTTTTTATTAAATCAACCAGACGTCTTAAACCATACTTTGTTTGGAACATGTTCATTTAGGATCTTTCTGATAATAAGATCCATGGCCAAGTGCATGTCTTTCATATGACAGATATCTGCCACAATTCCAGGTCTTTGCCAACCTATATCACCAACTATCTTGATATACTGACACTTTATCAAACCATCATTACTGGATGCCAAGCAAACACAATCATCATAATATTATAAATAGCTTCTTCTGATAATTCTATATATAACAAAGCAATAAAACTATTCAGGCTTTGGTGATATTAGTTTCATATAATATACCTGAAAGACATCACTTGAACAAGTATACCCTTGCACTCGATGTAGAGATCTATTGCGCTTTTCATGTCTTAACACAATGAGACAGGTCGCATCTAGGATAATTCCATTTACTGGTAGTCGATCACTAACTAAAATAGAACCTTCTATTCCTGTTAATATGCGGAAACATCATTTGTTGCGACATTACTAGACAGAATAAGTAGCACCATAGAATAAGGTACGTAATTGTTGATCCTTATTCCACAATGTTGAGGGGGGGGGGGGTCTAAATTAGGCAGCTGACTATATAATGAACGGGCAAGGTGCAAATGCAACTTTGTGGATATCACAATAGTAAGTAACAAATATACCTACCAAGGTCTTATGCTCTATACATTACTACTAAACTAATGCTCAAAAGAAAGTACCCACCTATATAATTTACAGTACGATTAACAAAAATTAAAATAAAGTGATTAAACCACTGTAATACATCTCACACACGGTTAACATAAAATTTCACATGAAAAAAATGATGAAAAAAGAGAACGAATTACGCAAACGACGCTAAAAATAAAAAGCGACAAATTCTGATGTTGATGATGAGGGTATAAATCAGTTTACTGGACAAGTTAGCAACAGAGGATAAAGAAAAACACAAAAAGTATGCCACGTTTGAGCCGGATTGAACGAGAAAGAGCTGTGGGAATGGCGCAACATGGAGCAAACATCACCTTGATCGCAAGAACCTTCGGCTGCTCCAGAAAAACTGTAACAAAATTGATGCAGCGTTTGAGGCAAACAGGCAGTACATCAGACAGGCCTAGGAGTGGTCGACCACGTGTCACAACGCCAGGTGAGGACCGCCACATCAGGACAATTCATCTGAGGAATTGTTTCGTTACTGCAACAGCAACGGCATCGGCGGCATTGGGGCATCGTATCAGTCGACACACAGTGTACCGGCGACTGAGGGAACGTGGTATCCGAGCACGTCGCCCCTACCGAGGAGTGCACATGACACTTCAACACCGA
This sequence comes from Lottia gigantea, assembly GCF_000327385.1. Taxonomy (NCBI): domain Eukaryota; kingdom Metazoa; phylum Mollusca; class Gastropoda; family Lottiidae; genus Lottia; species Lottia gigantea. Next base: position 7,804,104 of record NW_008706746.1, read on the forward strand.
CGTCGTCGATTGACATGGTCCAGGAGAGTTCGGCGTTGGCAGATTCGTGATTGGCAACGTGTGATGTTCACGGACGAGAGTAGGTTTTGTCAAAAATGATGGTCGTGCTCGTGTTTACAGACGTATAGGTGAGCGTTTAATAACCAAATTGTGTTCAGGAAGTCAGAGCGTTTGGAGGCGGTAGTGTGATGGTGTGGGGAGGGATCTGCGATGATAGGAAAACACCACTTGTGACTATTCGTGGCAACCTTAATGCTCAAAGGTACAGAGACGAGATTTTGCGACCAGTTGTTCTACCATTTATCCGGCAACAACCCCGTGGCATTGTCTTTCAACACGATAATGCAAGGCCACATACAGCGAGATTGACAAATGACTTTCTTCAAAACGCCAACGTCGTTGTTTTACCGTGGCCAGCTTGTTCTCCCGACATGAATCCGATTGAACACCTATGGGATTACCTCGATCGGCAAATCCGAAATCGACCGACGCAACCTGTCACTGCTCAACAGCTGGAACAATGTCTCGTAGAAGAA
>NW_008706746.1:7804689-7805828 GCF_000327385.1 Lottia gigantea
GAAAGTATCAGTTGATAGCCAAGGTCAATGACCTTTGACCCAATGAAGGTCAAGGTCATGAGATATGAGCCTTCAAACTTCGAAAAAATTCAATCGGAAATTGCAAAAAAGCAAAAGCGAAATTCAAAAATCGGCTCCGACAGTTTTTTTTCTGATTTTCATTTTCTTTCATTTGACACCAAAATTAACAAAATCGGATAAGCCGTTATCTCTGGATAGATTCTGACGCATTTCAGAAAAATCAAAATGGCGACCAAAGTATCACCTTCGGACCGGATTTTATATTCTTCGTTTTTTTGTCATAACTTTGGTTATCGATTCATATAAGTTTCGTCGCGCTAAATTAATTACACCGGAAGTAGTTCAACCGGAAGTGAGAATCGATTTCCCGTTTAAACCGGAAATAAAGTAAAAAATTTGACTATACAATCTTGTTCACATTCTTAAATTGTCTTTGCTCAATTTTTTTTTAGATTTATCAGACAAAAAGTGAAAAAGTTTTTTTTTTTGGTCAAAAATTGCAAAATTCGGCCGAAAAATGTGTGCAACAAATATTCGATTTTCGAAATTTTTTAAGTGCTATCATATCAGGAGTTACAGTTAGATTCTAGAAATGAAAACCCGAAGAAAATCGACCCAAAAATGCCATTTTTAGAGCCGATTATTCTTTTTTTGCACATGTTGAGCTGTAGTACTTCCGGTCTTGCAAAAATGTTCCAATTTATATTCATTAACAACGTTGCCACTACAGAAGGTCTACAAATGTAGAAATGTTGCTGCAGCTGTTGCAGCCTTTGCTTGAAAAGGTGTGGAAAAATCGAAAAAAGAAAAAAAAAAAGAATTGACATTTCGATAACAAAAATTTGTCACCATCAATAATTCTTAACTGAATTAAGTCACAGGTCTTATCATGTCCCAATTGCGACCTATGAACAAAAAAAAATGAACACATGAACGATAAAGTGAAGGCCTTATCTCTAAAATAACGTTTAGCTGATAGACGAAGTGCTCAGTTTATAATTTAAGGTTGGAAAACTGTATAACTTGTCCTACGTACATATATTAGAAAGAATATGACAGAGAAAATAAAATAAGTTGAGGATAGAGAAGACCATGTCTCAAGTACAAAGGGGTTACAT
>NW_008706746.1:7811489-7813605 GCF_000327385.1 Lottia gigantea
ACAATGAACAAAGATTTTATATATTATGCTGATATATTTGCTAAACATGAATTGTTTCTAGAAATAGCTATACCTGTTTTGATTGGTGGTTTGACATCAAGTGATGATATTTTTTTGATAGCTGGGTCTTATCTCTGGGATCAAGAGCGAAATTATTATCAAAACTTCTATAATACCAGTCATCTATTTTTTCATCCATTTAAATGGAGTGTTGAATTGAACAAAGATGAAGGAAGACAATTTTTATGTGAGGAATATTTTCCTTATTTGTGATTAAAGGACCAGGCATCTGTTTGACCAATCGTACCTTAGTCTCAGAAATCGAATTTGTTAAGCTTATCAGTTATACTGTCCATAGCTCACAGTCGAAGTTTGAGCCTTCAAATCCACGTGTGTCTACAAATATCCTGAAACTGTGCCAAATATCTTGAAAATACATATATAAAAAATAGAATTGGCAGTTTTTTAATGAAGCCAAGGGTAAAATTAATACTAATCTTTATCCTGAAAATAATTTACACCGTGATACGGAATATACTGACCTTAATGACATTGCCGATGTTATTGATAATCATTTTACAAATATAACCGATGATATTAAACCAAATTATAAACCCCTTTCTCGTGAAAATATTACTTGTATTGAAAACCATGTTTCAAACAAAGTTCCACAAAATCAGTATTTTAAAATTGATTACATTAAATGTAAGGACGTTCTTAATTTACTTTTGTCACTTGATTGTAAGAAATCAACTGGTCCTGATTTTATTGGTCCTAAGGTATTACGTTTATCAGCTGATTATATTACTACTTCTCTAACTTATATTGTTAATTTATGTATAGCCAAAAATACTTTTCCTGATACCTGAAAGACATGCTAAGATCAGACATTACAAATTTCTTTAATACATTTGAACTTTTCTATAAATTTCAATCTAGCTTCCGGAAACATCATTCTTGCAATACTGCACTTTGGCACTGCAAAAAATGTGTGACTCTTGGCTTAATGCAATTGATAATGGGGAAATGTCAGGAGTTGTCTACTTAGATTTTAGTAAAGCTTTTGGTATGTTAGACCACAAATTACTGGTAGAAAAATTGAAATTATACAAATTCCATTACAGCTCTTATACATTGATTAAATCTTATTTAAATTCAAGGAAGCAAAGAGTATCTCTAGGTGCATGTCAATCCGACCTCAATTCTGTAAAATGTGGGGTGCCACATGGGTCAAATCTTGGTCCTCTCCTCTTTCTCATCTTTATCAATGATTTACCATTTCATGTTAGAAATTGTGCTACAGACCTCTTTGCTGATGACAGTACTGTACACTTTTCTCACCATAACTTAAATTGTATTAATGCCACCCTTCAAGATGATATGTTTAACATTAAAACCTGGTGTGAGGATAATGGGATGGTTATAAATGCTACAAAAACCAAGGTTATATGTTAATTGGTTCCAATCTGCAAACAACAAATAACCAATTAGCATTAACTGTAAATAATGTACCTATAGAGAATGTTACTTATACTGATTTATTAGGCATTATACTATTGACCACCATCTTGAATGGGATTTCCAAATTTTCTAAAGTTCTAAAATTTTCCTTCTCAGTCAAATTAAAAAATGCATTCCATTAAGCTTACGTAAAATGTTTTATAATAGTTATATTTTACCATTTTTTGATTATTGTTCTACAGTTTGGGGTAATTCCAATAAGAGTAAATTAGATGTTTTATACAAATTACAAAAACGTGCTGCAAGTAGTATTTTAGATAAAAAAAACATGATTCACCTTCGGCACCATTATCAAAAATTTTAAATTGGTTGACACTGTATCAACGTATTAGATGTAATCGTGGCATAATGACATTCAAAATATTTCGAACTGGACACCCTGAATATTTATACAATAAATTTACGGAAAGATCAAAATTAACGGAAACCAGTATGACACTGAGATCAGAAACACTCCGAACATTAGACATACCGAAATGTAATAAAACTGCTATGATGAGAACATTTCAATATACAGCTTCTTTACTTTGCAATTCATTACCACAAACTGTAAAACATAATCCTTCTTTATATACATTTAAACAAGAACTGAAGA
>NW_008706746.1:7916713-7988557 GCF_000327385.1 Lottia gigantea
GACACCTCCCTGTCTCCACAACACCTTCTATTAGCAATTATAGCATCATTCCGAGCTCGTGGATTTCCTTCTTCAGTTAACTTCAAGACGTTGATTTGTTAAGGCCAGGTTCGTAAAATTCTCAGGCGGCTACCTCCTCTATTTTATGATCAAAGAGAATTCTACGGGATTGTATCGTACCATATTGGAACTCATGTCCAGAAGAGGTCTTAGATCTACAGTTTACATTTGGGTATTTCGGTGCGCACAGACTCCGTTAATGAGGTCAAAACGGACCTACATTTGGTTACAACGACTCTCTTAAGGTTATAGCCGTGCGAGCAAAGCAATACAGTCATCGAAATACCAACATGAACAGAAATAGTGGAGGTGAGCGTTAGACTGAAAAAAGCTTTCCAAAATTAAAAAAGGGAAGTTCAGTTCAGGCCCTCACCGATATTTCATATAGGTTCACAGGGTAAAATAGTTACGAAGTGAAAATCGTGCAGATTTTTAAATCGTTACATCTACCTCCAAGTCGCCTGTATTTAGTTCCAACGAGTCTGTTAACGAATAATTGTCTAGAGACAGAAACAGCATATGTTTAATTCATCAACGGTGCAGGTTTATTACTTGAGCATGCGAAGTGATGGGAAGTAAAGAACGTATAAATGAAGTTAAATTTGCTCCTGAGACCAGGCTAATGGTTACACGGGAGAATTTAAGACCAAGAAAATGTCTAAATATTACACATAACAAGTACACTTGATATGATTATAAACTAAGTTTACCAATATACCTTTTGACACGCCAGAAAATTAGAGAATGGAATAAGTGCAATGCCATATTAAGGATAACATACAACCAGTAAAATGGCACTTAATTAAGTACAATGCCATAATAACTGACACATTAGGTAACGGTGTATGAACTACACTCTGTTTATGACACGTTCAGAAATATGCATATGATATCATCAAGCAAAACAAATTAAAACTGTATGGTAAACCTTCCCCGTAGAGTTCTAACGATGCCATTGAATCTGACAGCATTTGTGATGGGTGCAGTTAGTTCAAACGAAAGAACTGTGAGTTGATATTACAAAACAAAGACAGTTATTTTGGAGATATAGCTTCAAAGTAACAAGAGTTGAAAAAATATCCCGTTCTCCATTGAAATATATGTCAAACCACAAAAAAATGAAGGAAACAATTCGACATAATATATGTATATATGGACATAAATTCGTGTCTGTTTAAGATCAATCTATTGAATTTGATTTGAACATATTGTATTACTGTACTGTGTCTACTAATTTGACAACATTGTTCTTGGTGGGGTTCGTTTCCGGAATAGTTTTGGTGAAATAGGTTTCATTAATCCAAAAGTACCACAAATCGTGTGAGAAGCTAGCAACTACGGCAGAGTAAACCCCTATACTCATATTTAGCCTACGCCCATATTGCATATTTACTAACTCATAATAAAATCTGTCCAGAAACCAATTCCAGTTATTATAATTATCAATTTAATATAGCGTGAGAAGATATACTCTTGTTCAACACTCATTTATTGTGCACCGAAATACCGTTAGAATTTCATAACTCCGGAAAATACTCATTTAGACCAACATACACTGAAATTATTACATGACGAAATATTGGTTTTATTCCCACTATAGCCCTATCAATCTTAATATTGAATATTTTCTAACTGCTCTTACAATAATTCAGCCTATTTTCTACCATAATTAAGCTTAATTAATATTGCTGTATTCTATGACTATGATTTATGGTTACATTTTTAAATATCAATTTACCAATAATCTTACAATGTACACCGGTTTGCTAGCTCGTACACGACTACTGATTTCTTGGTCTTGATTGTGATATCGGCATTGAATGGGGAGTACTTTTCATCCTGGTTTCCGCGTCTGGGTTGGCGTTAAGTTGCCCATATCCTTGTGTCCTGCGTACGTTAACAGTTGAGGCCAAGATGTTTTTTTTTTTTGAAAGTTTTACTCATTTCTCACAGCTTCATTAGTGTAAACGCAAATTGAACAGTAAGAAGCAAAACGCCTTTTTATTTCAAACGCAGTAGTGTGGAGCAAAGACGCGTGCGATTTAACCTGATTATCCCTTGGTCACTTTCCAGTGCAAACAAATCCTTCGATAAAAATTGCAAAAGAGTAATGTTTTGCACATTGTATGGCATTGGTCTTCCTAGTTATCCAAAATGAGATGTAAATAAGAAGGATATAAAACAAATTTCTAACAATGCAAGATACCGATAATACATTAGTTTTATAGCTGATAGAAGTCGGTATATTCACAGATAGCCAGCGTATCGTTAAGGTCATCTTATCACTCGAGTTCAACTTCTTTATTTCCTTGGACAGTTACTTTCATCAGATAAACAAATACAGATAGAAACAAACAAATAATAAACACCATAAACATTATTATTACATAGAACAGAAGGCTATAATACTATTATTTACATATTATTCGTTATGTTCACGCTGCTAGATTACCTGCATGGTTCTACTACCGGATTCTGATACATGTGATGTTTTTGATGTTTTTCATTACGGGGAGTGTTGGGTCGTGTTTTGTTCACCAATAATAACATGTCAGATGTATAAATTGAAATGAAATCGACTCACTTGCCAAATATCTCCAGATTAGAGAAAATACGATGACCAATGTCATACATAGACATAGAAGTAATAGAAGTCCAAACCATGCAGTCTAAATGTGTGGTTTACACATTCTAGCATTGTCTTTGTCAAGGTCATGCCCATTCTTGAGAGCTCGGGACTCTTTATTCAATAAACCTTCCCATGGAGCCTTTCTAATCGGATCGATACTGATTTAACGAGGGTTTGATTTATAAATCCATTGTCTAATACCAGAGATTTCATAAAATATCAATTAGTAATCCAAAGCTGTCAAAATATAATAAATGGAATAATACTTCAATAATCAGTGTCACGTGAGGAAATTATTGTCACGCGTCACGTGAGACGATTCGAACACAGTCAAATTGTCTGCATCATAAATTTGAAAGATATTGACACAGTTTGAATACTGCATTGTTTCATACAGAGACATTAGGTTGTATCTGTGCAGAACATTAATACTCCATATTGCAACAATGTCACGTGACTGATGTCATATCTCTGCGGTACTGCTGTTCAAACACGCGACATATGGACAAGTGGATAAGTAAATAAATAAATATGCAGGTGGATAATTCAATAACAATAAATCGTTGACAGTTATCCCAATGACCTTATGTCAGTCTCCGATTACGCTGTCAACTGCAGCTTTCTAATATTGTCATAAGAATTATATCGAATGTTTTTCTGACATAACCCTGTCTGAAATGTCATTGGCATTGCCTTAGATTTCAAATATGACCCACATAGAGAGAGAAGACCCTAAATTTCATAGAATGGAAAGGACATTTATCCCACTTTTTGCTTATTTCGCCTTTGAAAAAAATAAAAACAATGGACATAGTCGATAATGGTCAGACGCACTGCCCTGAAAAAAGAACTTCGTTACAATACATCAATTCCTACATATACCAATATCTATCATAGCTTTATTGACGATCTCTCTTATTCTGTCAAAACTAACTAGGCCTTTTTCCAATTGTCATTCTTTACTTATCTACAAAAAGGACCCTGATTTTGCGTCTAATACCAACGACCGAGGTATGATATAATTCTATTCTGCACTAACTGATTAAAATTGAGCTTCAGCTGCGAGCGTTCTTAGAACTCGGATACTGATAGTTACTCATTTCTATTTTACGCCGTATGAGCACTACCTTATATGGCTAATGAATATATTATGCTTAACGTTCCGTAAATTATTTCACATGACTGTGTTATATAATTTATTATGAGAATAGATTTGTTAAAAAACTCTTTTTTCAATTCAATATAATTTCTAAATACAGTCAATAATTATTCCTAGCATATGAATACCCAGATATGACTCATTGAAACAGATATTATTCTATCTGGAACTATGTAATTGCTCGTAAATATTGCCGATAACAATCAATGTATTTGAAACATGGCGTTTTACGTGTTCCGCTTCATTAACCAGTGAATATTGCATAGACTGGATATGGTTCATGAATTCCATTAACGTTAATAACATCACTGCCTTGTTTAGCATAGTTTCAGTTTGCTATGAGCTGTCGTCATCATCTGTGTCATTGGAATGAACATAACTTAGTTTGGACAGAGAGTATAAGAGATTAGGATAGTTGCTGACGGTGAGCAACTGGCGTAATCATCTATCCATACCCCGAGGTGTTAGCTAGCTTCCATTTGCGATTGACGATATTACTTTTATGTATTTAAAGGTAATTTTAATTCTTCTGCTACTGCAATGCAATGACATTCTTTGTTTCTTACTGGGTTAATGTTAGAGGACATCGCCACTGTCGCCATGCAATGTGCAAATTTTGAAAACTTAAGCATTGACATCTCAGCTAACATGACGTCACTCTTAGCTTGGTTAAAAGATGACCAATGAAATCCTCTATAGCTTACTTATGTCACGGACTATTAAATATCACAAAACATTAGGGTTAAATGGTATTGGCATTCGAGCATAGAGACTAGACAATGGAAACGCTGCCATAATGGTTTTATATCCCTAATTAAAGTATAATAATAAGTATGAATTACCAATAATAAATAAAAAGAAAAAAGGAATTAATTAAGAGTTTTAATTGATATTGGTAATTATTTGTATGATAGTAATAAACAATGTTAGAGTAGACAGGTGGTATTGAAGTGTCCTATATTTCTGTATTTTACCAACATACACAGCCTGTAGTGTTATTTGAATTCAGATACTTATCATGGGCTTTCGAGATCATTCACAAAATTCTACGTTTATGACCATTTTACGATCTCTATAGATATTAAGATACAATAATCTGAGAAAATGAGACGATCGATTTGAGTTTTAAAATCAATATTAACTGATAAAAAGAGCTTTTTTATGTTATACTTATATTTTTGCAAGTGACATTGTATGATATACCCCCAGCAATTGTTCGTACAAATTCTATCTAATTCCTTCATTGACCATCATGAAAGGTTGTGTTGCTTATCTGCAATCTCTTTTCGTGCGTAAAAAGATCGATCAGCTCGAGCGTTATCTTGGAATGTATCATCTGTTTTGGCACTAACAAAAAGTACAAAAGACAAGACCAGAGTTAGTCGTACAATAAAAAGCTTTCTGGATTTTATGACATTGTACTATATAGTCAAGCGAGTTGTTCATTACAGTAATGTAGTATATGCATTGTAATAAAACCCATTGAAAGCACAGTGTTCTTTGACCAGTAAAAACAATAAAATATTTTAGATTTTATCCGGAACACGGCGACATTAAAACTAGGCATCATAAATTTTCCAGTCTTTGTTTTAATCCCATTCGTGTTATTTACGACGGTAGAGTAAGGATAAACAACACAATAGGGGATTCCAACTAATATTTCACTAGTCTGATAGATATTCTCTACACCACAAACTGGTTTCTTTCTGTGATATCAAATAGCGAGTTATGCTAGGTGGCTGCCTGGGTATTAGTGAAACTTAGTAACATTCAAAGGTACAATTGCTTGGTGATTCTTAGCAATAATTTCATTGTTTGTTTGTGATTAATTTCCGTAATCCACAATGCTTTGCTTTCCCATTCCCAATTCTCTCAAATGGATTTCACCAGGGTGTAGGTATCAAACGGGGCCACAATGAGTCCACAAGGTTTCAAATCAGGGGTCTAATGGGAGCCATTTCTCTAAGAAGGAAAGTAACATACTGCTGAAACGTATTGGCACATGGACTTACAGCGTGCAACACTAGCATAGTCACAATTCGCTACTTAGTTTGACAATACAATCCCAAAGCATATTTTTCTCGGTTCATTAAGAAACAAGTCAAAGATAACATACAAAAGCCTTTAGATTGGCGAGAACATGTTAAAACCATGGCGTGTAGATGGCAGTACCATTAATCTACTCGGGGTCCTTTTATGGTTGAGTCAAGGTATACTCCGGAGACTCTACAATACAATGAATGAATAGAAAACATTGCCATAAAATCGTCAGTGTATTGTTCCAGCGAGTCTCGGATAGCTATATACATTTATTAATAAAAATTACAACCGTACAAATATCCCGATATTATAGTCATTATCAGAATTATTAATTTCGTTATTAATTTTCTCTGGTCACTGCCGGACTTGGTCGAACAAAGAAAAACATATTGCCAGGACGATTGGAAATAATATTGGAAATTATATACATTACCAGAATTCAATGAAATTTGAACCAACTGTGCGGTTCTACGTATACCTTTAAAATACCCCCCTTGCAAATATTATGGTAAGATTTGTGATACCAAGCAAGTCCGCTTTATGTGCCAACTTTTTGCCAGTGCCATTCGATTTCATAGGGTATTGTCCAATTGATAATCGTATTCTAAAACAGCATACTAAAGTATCAGTTTAAGGTGTATAGATGTGTATTTCCCCAGGCACAAAATGTACGTGTCCTAGGCATTGAGAGGGTGGAATAAATAAATAATGCACACATTGATTCATTAGTTATCTGTTTTGAATACACTTAAACACATTTCACCCTGACTGAATTTAACTCCCCATGGAGCAAGAAGATAAAACAGAATATAGTACAAGAAGTAACTGTAAAGAATAATTAGTACTATGAACTAATTAGTACAAGCCCAACTTGTTTCGATGTACCTTACTTGTAAAATTACATACGAATATTTTCACAAAAAATGGTTAACTTAGTACTATCTACACCAGCTATCTTCGTATAATGAACGAAACTGAAATGATGCTTTTGGAGTATGCATTGAGTAAAATTTGTGCCAGTCCTAGTCTACTGTCTTTCGATTTCAAACAGTCAATGGGTTTCAATCACGAGAAGAATGTGATAGCTCTGAAATTAGCTGCTTGTCTGTCTAGCTGGTGACACCCGTCACATTGTGCCATATTGCCCTAAAATGGTATTGGCTTATTATAATTCTCTCCTTCTCTTAGAACATTCTATTTCTATTTCAATAGTGTTCTAAATGTTCATTCAATGAAACACGGTGCTCCAATATCGTGTTTCATTCACAAAAGTAACGACCGTCAAATTCCAAAAACAAGACTTTGGGTGTATAAGAAAGGTTTATAGAAGACATTGGAATATCGTGACATTAACCTAAATGTACTATCAACTCATTTTACAAAAACAGTTTAATTATTCTGGGACAATAACTACCTGAATAATTTTCGGCTATATACATCAACATTGTTAAAAATTAATTGCAGACGAACGGTTTGCCGCTATATGTGTTAGCTTGGAACAATGTTTGACTGTTCCCATGAGATGGTAGTTGGTCGATGAAACCGATCCACAATATTAGACATTGTGTGATTTTCACAAAGCGTAATTCAGTGGTGCTGCTGTACGTATTCTTCTGAATCCCAAATGACTCCAGTATTTTGCTTTTCTGTTGCAAGTTAATTGGTCCCATGAGGTCTCTATTTGTTTACTATTCCTAGCTAGTGAAACGTATATAGTAGCAAGTTGACTCTGTGTTATCATTGCATCAATGGTATTTTAGAATATAATACTGAATCGAAAAGTGGAGACCTTAATGTAACTGACTTGGTAAAAATGATCTTATTGGACATTGCAAGGCGTTACCTGTTTTCATAAGTTCCATCGAGAACTAGTATCGTAGGACGTAAAGCTCCACTCCATGTGTACTTTGAGTCTTTAATAGAAACCACTGGTTGGTGAGAATGTATCGGCAGGAACTGGTATAGACTTTACAATAGAATAAAAGTTTATTAAATTAGCTCTCTTGATTTCCAGCTCTTTCATCTATACATAACTTTAGTCGATATTCTTCACAAAGAAGATAGAATAGTCATTCAGATGCTTACAAAACAAAATGCATTCATTACAATTTTCATTCATAAAATAAACTCAGTAAAGCTTCATTACAGAAATCAATAGCATAAAATAGACTGAGAATTGAGAAGTGTGAAATAGCTGACAGGTGATTATATCATAGCCTTCTCACCTGTTGATACAAATACAGGTAAAAACACTTGACAGGTAAAAATATATATATAAATACTAATTAAGGAATTAGGCTAATAGAACACCTAGCGTTATACCTGTCTAAAACATCATTATATCATTAAACTAATCGTATTCGTGTTGGATTCCCGGTGTCTTAAATTTAAACATAATACTAAGCCTGTTTTATCTCTTGACTGAATAAAAACATAAGAATTATACATAATTATCATGCAAGTAGATTTATTTAAGTCTTGAGCATCTTCTGTATAGCTTCTATGCTCTGTACTTCTATTCCGAGCAATAGGTTTAAGCTGGAATGAAGATATTAAGTTTGTATGCAGAAGATGTTTTAGATAGAGTTGTATGTATGAAATATCACTTGATACACAAATATTGCCTTTTACTTATTTGGGACCTCAAAATCATCCACACCATTATACGATTCTTTCTTTAACTATCAATTTAATGAAATGGTTCTAATAAAAAGGATCTGTGCAGAGATCGAATCCAAGATCTATACCACATCGACACCCGAGAAATAGTGAGAACAAAACTTGTTGAAACGTTGTGCAGAATAAAACCTAGATGTTGAATACCATATATATATATACATCTATGAAATACTCTTATGAAACAAATAAAAATGCATATTTCATCTTAAGACGTCTGACTAACTTCTCCAACAATAAGCGAATCACCAGGTGAACGATTCAAAGTACAAGTTTGTTTTCCATGACAGGTTTTTGCTGACTATTGAAGTGTGGAAACACAATGGAATTCAATAATATTGACATGAAGTGTCAAAAGCATTTTCTTGTTATATACCTACTTCTCAAACGCTTCATTTCACTTCCGGCTTTATATACCATCAAATAACAAATGAACTTAACTCAATGGAGTTTTAAGTCTTACTATTTAGCACTTGATTGGGCTAATGAAGACAGACAACACCATGCAGTGATCAATGATGGAAATTTCGATTAAATAACAAAAGATGACAATGTAAATGTTGTGCCCCAAAAAAGCAAGAAGTAAAAAACAATAGAAACTACTGATGGCGATATAAATTGTCGAAACGTTGTGTATAAATACCGTTTAAACTGATGATGACAAAATAAGTTGTTAAAACGTTGTTTTTTATTTGGTTTTACGTCGCATTTTCCTGCTCCTTAACGAAGACCTGCAACGTCAAGTAGGTTATAAATAAATTCAAACATACTTCACAATAAAAATTGAAAAAGTTTTTCACTTATTGAATTTGTACGATGTTTCTTTCATATATTAAGAACTTGCGATTCAAACAGTAAATTGTCAGATTTTTTGCTGTAATTAAGACTCCAATTGAGTAATTCTGAAGACGTTAAATAATTAACATGCTTGTAACATGCATTTATTTCCTATTTAAAAAAATGTAATTAGCCTGGGAAAAGAAAGTTAAAAATTAAACTGTATTCCTTGGAGACGTTATTAAATACTGAACTTCAATAAATTGCACGAGATTAGTATTTGAAGATGGAGTAAATAGATCTCTTGACGAAAATGAGATTCCGTCGCCAAAATGCCATGTTTTAACGATTTGGCACGAAATGCAGTTGCCAATACATGCTGATCGACGCCCTTTCGTAATGGGTATAAGTTTCAGATATATAACCATCGTAAGTGATGTTCGTGGTATTTGACCAAAATGTATTATTAGACGAATGGACGCATTGAAACAAATATGAAGTAAACCTTTTTTATATCATCAAATGTACTTGTCAAGTACATTTTCCTGCTATTCCCGAAAAACACAATTTGTTATTTCGACTTTTGCTCCTCTTTGGTCCATCATTCAATCGTTACTGCAAACACTCAACAATTTTCGTTTTGGCCATCACAGACTTCCAAAATTTTAGATCATTTTCGAATTTTACACATTACACATACTGCCCCTCTGAAACTGGGCTTTTCAATTTTGTATCCCTATAGTCCGCGTGTACCTAATATTGTCTATTTGGTATACGTATTGCAAACTTCATAATAAAACCTGTTACATCTCACTAACATGCATCTTTCACAAATTACATTTAAATCAAACCACGTGAGTTACAGAATGCAGAGAGAATAGCCTCTTTAAAATTAATTATAAATACCACGATAGTTCTGTTGATAATTATGCAAAAACTGTAAAAGTCAAAATCTAATTTCAAGTGAGATTAGTTTTAAATAATATTGTAACGATGTGTGGCAGGAATCCAGATAATGTTTCAGTGTAATTCAGTCATATCTCTCAATAACACCAGTCGCAGTACAGATCCAACTAGTTACAAATTGCTGAATTGATATTGATATTGATATTGTTATTTCAAAGAAGACACTTGGAGCAATTTAAAAGAGATACGTTTTTGCTGATGTTATCATTGCAATACCCAGTATATTTTTCTTGTAATTCCCTAGATTCCACCGACCTTGCTGCATTAATATTGATATGGTACTTTAGAGAAGAAATAATTCTCTGAGTACTCCTATATATTAACTAAGGCTGTGTATAGTGTAGTCATCATATGAGATGTTGTAATATATTGTATTTAGAAAGCTTTTATTTTTCACAGACTGTGACTAGCTGTGACACATCAAATGTCCCCAAAGAAAAGTGCAAATGTCCCCACCTTGGGACATGTCCCTGTAGTTGAATACCTACGACTTAGATTCTTTGAGGTTGATTTTATTTCAGATTTACATTTTTTTAGTATGCACAAAGTTGAGAAAATGCAATATGTAATGTATTTACTGTATAATACAAATTATTATAAACAATCCTACAGTATAAATACTTCAAAAGAAACTATTAAAACATCAAGCATCAATATTAATGAAAAACACAGTGCAGTAAATTGCAAATAATTAAAGAATGAAAACGTTCGTTTCTGACATTTGAATGCCAAATTTGACTAGGAAATGTTTTTTCTGGCATAAATTATCTACATGAATAACAACTGCATAAATTATAAACAATGACTTTATATATATTATAAATAACTGTTTGGAACATAAGTTCTTATGTCTTTAAACCGACTGCCATTATATGGATTGTCGAGTGCATTAAGTACACTTATTAAAAATAGGCATAGGAGATTTCTATAGGATTGATGTAATCCATGGTGCCCTGCCTATTATCCAGTGCAAACATGGTAATGTACCAACCTCTTCCCTTAGCTAAAAACTCCGTTTACAAGTTTACTGGACCCAAGAGCATGTGATGTTTACATCTGATGACGAGACGTGTATATTGTGTTGAAACGTTATGTGCCTAACCTCATTAAAGAAGTGGTTTCATTCCATAATATTGTCTTGTGTTTTGTTATAAGAACATGGAACTGCTATATCTGATGACTTCGAAATGTCGTCATTCAAGGACGCGATGCAATCATTATCAAAAATCAGTGCATTTTTCCACACTTTTTGAAATTTGAAACGACTGGATTTTACATATATATCTTAAGACCCTAAAGATCCTGCACCTTCCTCAAAGATTGTCTGTTACAAAACCTGTCACAAGCATGCTTGGCCTGAAATAAACCCACGCAAAGCAAATTAATTTATTTCTATTCATTCACAAAATTAAAGTAATTAAACGAAATCAAATTTATTCATGAATTAAAGTTAATTATATACATGGTCACTGTGACACAGGTCGAGTCCAATCTTTGAATTTCCAATAATGAACCGTATTGAACAGTGGGAGGGGGTAATTAATGAAACCTTATACCAGGCATAATTAGCACTATCAAATGGGGTGTGACCATTATCATCACCATATCGATCGAGACTACGTCTACAATTACCGGATACTGTTTCATTTGTGATTAACCAGCGCTATAATTTGACATACATGCAATCGATGCCTAGTTAAATTAATTACAAATGATTCGAAATAAAATTGGAATGATCTCTTTGATAAACCTACGAGTTATCTTTCTTGATTATATTTCGACACGTGTGTTCGAAAAGGGTTAATTATAGAACTGGACTCTACACGTGCATACAGGGTTACAAGCAGAGGTTAAGTCTGTTCGTGTGCACGTTGATTTCTGGGGTCAATTGATGTCATCCGGATAAAATTAAAATACATTGTGCTTATTGTAATTACAACAGGAACAACTCGAACCAACTTGACCCTACCACAGCATGGAGTGCTGTCTCTGTATGACCAATGATAATTCTAAATTCAGTACATGCTCCTACACATATTCTAACAACACGAGATGACCCGCGAGAGATAAACCGATACATGGTCAAATATTGTCGCTAATAAGCCTGGACCATAACTCTTCAATAATTATGTAATCTGAACACGTCAGAGACCTCGACTGCACCAAAATGTAAGAATCTCTATTACGTAATTAGCGTATTGTGCTAGAATCAAAAGAGGTAAATAAGCAGAACATTAAATAAGCAGTTTAAATAAGCACTCTAAATTAACAGATCTGTCGTGTCTCCCAATATCCCATATCTATAAAGTTTTCCCTGTTCGCCGCCCCATCCCCGCTAAATTCCAATTACCCTATGCTACAATCGAAGTTAAATTGCGAATTAGAAAAGAATCTCTATTATACAAGGGTGCCAGACAGTCGCTGATATTTCAAGCAAATTACGACAAACAACAAATTGAAATATATCAAAGGAAACGAACATATCCTTTAGGGGGCACTCGATCATTTTACCGGAACATTACCTTCTAATACATTCTGTAATAATTGATGTTCCGTCACAGTGATTAGATGTAATATAGAGGAACACACTATTTACACCCAGTATGTAAATATAATCGAAGAATTCAAGTGTCAAGTGAAGATTAATTCGTCTACAATTAAACCAGACTGGGGTCGATCCATTCCAAGCTTTGATATTTCATTCCTGTTTATTCTACCTTTCCCTGGTCATGTTCGAGGTTTTTTCAAATCAATCATGAAATGGCGTAAAATTGGTGTCGAATACTACCAGACTCTAAAATCATTCAAGTGATATAACAAACGAACGCTCGTCGCAATAATTTATACCTCTGTGTCAAGATAAACCAACGTGGAATTCAATGCTTCCCTATACAAAACCTTAAAAAATCAAACGACTAACATTTGTATATTGAAAAACTTTGAAATTCTTAATTGTAACAGCTATCCTATTTGAACTCGATATTTCATACGAATGCACATTTGGACCCTTTGTTTCAAACAAGATAGAAATAACAATTAAAGTTCATATGCAAAAACAATGAACAATTAATGAAAAAAACAATTTAAAAAGGGGCCATGATGTGGTGCCTCTTAGATAACATGATGTCTTGCTACTGAATAAGATTTCAACGTGCAATAAATGTCCAGATTGAGTAAAAGGAAGCAAAGGGTTCATTAACACAAAAGTTTGTCGTTAAAAAGCCGACCCAGCATGATGCTGTTCTCAAAAACATCATTAAACCAATAGGGTATCATTAAAATAGATGTTAACTGATGGCTAAATCATTAAAACTGGCCATTGACAGCGTATAAGCGTGCCAAGTTTCTTCAATCGCAAACGACGGGAAAAATACAACAGTAGCCGGGTCACTGACTCAGTCCTGAGCCTTGGCCATTTAGAGCGTATTCATAAGCGTGCCAAGATACTTCAATTTCAAACGACGTTGACAATACACTCGCCGAAGTGTCACTGAATCGGTCTTTAGAGTTGAGACATTGGTCAAATCTTATTACGTCTGAATTTTTCTTAAGCGGAATTTAATGATTCCGTCGCTTTGAATTAAAATGATGACCAAATTATAGTCTAAAATTAATCAACGATAAAATTTAATAGTGTCTAAGACCAGCGCACAAAGTCTCGCCGTTTGAACATAAAAAGGAATATAAAATGTCCCTTGGCGAATTCATACCACGGCGCGTGTCATTGGGTCTATATCCGTAACAAGAAAAGTCCCTTTGTCTTCCTTACGGTAGACATAATGATTAATTTCCGTAGCCGGCGTCAAAAACACTGGCTTTATTATTTGTCTTATCAGTGATTCATCTGATATCTAGTTACTCAGAGTTGTGTCCCCCTTTCAATGAGTGGTGGAGCCTTGAACACACCAGACCTTATTTGGAATAAATTCAGAAACATGATCGTTTCCACCAAGTCTCGATCAATATGACATTTTAAGAGTATGTCACGTATAAAGAATGACCTATTGATCGCGATTATCATGTCCCGCAACCTTAACGATTTCGTCCTTTTGATGTGGAAACTAATTTTTCTAATTTAAGTGAATCATCTTTTATTGTGAATCTTTAAGCACACAGTGATATTAGGTGCTATCTAATGTTGATAGCAAGAATAATGCCGAGGGGAGTTTCTCTTTTATAGTTCTATAATTAATAAACATTATCGTCAATTTTTAAAACTTGACAAGCAAAGTAGTGACTCAATCAAACAGTCTGTCACAAAGAGACTGAAGAAAATAAAGGACCTAGCTCTATTTATTTTATTAACAAAGGAAATGTAAAAGTGGCTAACGATTTCCTAAAATGGGTATGAAATGATAAAGACTGGAAAATAATGAAATATAATGGATTTTGTCAGAAACATTCTGCAGGGAATATTCGTCAATTATTGTCCGGGATTAGAATGAAATAGTTTTATAGACAACTTTATAATCAGGCTATACTGTATATATAGAATAAAATGCTGATTGAAGCCATCTGATATTCGGTAATACATAATATTTTTAATGAAATTAAAAGAGGTTTTACACCTGCTATTTGAAGCAGAATAATAATAATGCAATAATAATAATGCACTTGTATAGTGCCTAATTTCTAGAAAAATTCTACTCACAATGAAATGAAAGTCTTAAAATCATTGGCATAATGAAATAAAACGAAGTTTTGCGCCCTGTTACTTATTGGCAGAATGGCATGTTTCAGAATCTCAGGTAAAAATAATTGATAGTGCACTTAAGACAATTTCTGTTTTCCACAAGTACTGTGTTGCACCAATCTTCGATTTTCAGCTATTTCGGGCTTTGTATCAAGAACTTTTCGTAGTACTCTCGATGCAAACCACTATATTAGTTAAACTGATCTGCGTCATTAACGACAAGGACAATGATCCTGTTCGGATTTTTAATATCAAGAGATCTAATAATATGTGATATTTTTGCAGACGTTTTCAGTTTCAAGTCGCTGCTCTCTGAAAACAACTATGTCAGTCCAACCCATCTGAATCATAGAAATGAATTGAATTCCTAATGTCATGTAGCATGGCATGAATGTCATTCGATAACTTGGACATGGTTGAATAATCTAATGACAAAAAGCAACATGTAAAATCACTAACGATGCATTGAACAATGTCAATCCAATAAAATATTGAACAGAGTTGAACAGCACCTATAAAAAACGAACAATAGAATATTCTAAATGAGATCTTAACAAAATACTCTGCACTGATTTCACCACGATCCCTCGACCCTTACTCATAATCTCCTTTCACTGGCGAGACTAGAGATTAATAGGGCGTTATATGACTGATTTGAAAGTCAAAGCTGTGTATTTACATTTAAATTGAAGTCTTAAAATTGCATTTTGTTATGATGTGACATGGGATTTGAATAATAAAAAATCTTCAATATGTCTGTTTACTTGTAGATTTCAAGGCAACCATGCTGCTCAATTCAATCCTTTTAAATCCCTTTAACATACCGTTATATAATCCGTATCTCTTTTCAAATTCCAGACGCTAGATAGCTACATTACACGGTATATAATTCATGACCAATTGATTGACATATACTTTTTAATATATTCTGCGAGCATTACTATATTGTATATTGTTTTAAAATGCAAATCGTACTATGCAAAGTACGTCAAAATAAGATTCAAGATAAACACCTTATTCCAGGTTATCTAAATTGCAACGCCGGGTGTGTATTAGGGCTTACACAAGACTGACTGGAATGTAGGACTTCACGTCGTGTATTTTTAATAACTTTATTACAGTGATTTACATAGAGATAAGATGGTTACAATCTCATGCCATGTTGTTGACTGCAGGACGGCATGCTCGGAAGTGTCGACAGCGTGACTTTGGCACAAGTTTGTTTATGGTAGTCTGCGTTGGGGACACCTTCGTGTTGTTGTTAATACATTAAATTAGTCCGAGACACCGAACTTTAATTGTCACTTTCTGAAGATTCCACACCAAGTCCCCTTTTAATAAAGATACCCCCTTTCCCACTCCCAAAAATGTAATAATGCAAAATGGGTACAAGTGTTTGAACTTCACTTCCGTAAGTCATATATTGTTCAATAGTATACGATCTAGACGTCTAATCGAGTTTCAATTGATTGATAACATCAAAACTTATACTGTACATATATGTATCTTTAATCAAATTTATAATGAATTATACTTTATATTTCTATGTCGAAATTTTAACCACATGGGCAGACATTACAGATCATTTGATTACGTTGTTTATAAAATGTTAAGATAGCTTGCCAGGCAAGGTAACATACGCCCACTGGCAGCTGTTAGAAATGATAAAACAGTCTTTAGTGACTAAAGTACATATTAAAGAAATTTTATTTTTACCCTTTGTGTTCTTTTAAATCTAATCTGTATTGACTTTTCAAATGAAGCCCAATTACATAAACGTTTTTTTTTTTTTAAATTTGCACATGGGATAATAACTAGTAAAAATGTATGCACTAATATTTGTTCAAAATTAGCAATTACATGGCAGTCAATTTCATATCTATCAAAAAACCGTCCATCGAAAAATCGTCAACTTCGAACTTGGCCAAGATCTCATCAATATACATTATCATATTCAGTTTCATTAAAATCAGATAAAAGCTGTAGTCTCTATTGTGTTCACAATAAATGTTGACGGACCAATGGACCGATGAACAGGGGCGACGGCAATATACGTCTACATTTCCACGTGGGCGTTTATAAATTCTAATTATATTATTTTGAAAATATATAAAAATACATATTTTATCACAAAGTGCTTTTAGGGTTGATAACGTCTTCCAGACACACTCAGGAACGAAATCGTTTGAAGTACACAATTAAATTTCATTGAGTAGAGTATGAATAATAAACCTCTCAATATTTATTATTGTTTTGCAGACGTAAGGCATATTACTGCAAATTGAACTATCAGCCAAGGGATTTAACCCATCCAATCTATATTTTCCGAGCATTCCTAAGAAAATTGAGCAAGGACTGATGGAAATACTACCAGGTACAATGTAATTATACAGATCACTCCGCGACCCCCACCTAAACACAAACATGCTATTACGTCTGTCAACTTCTATGAAGAAAACGGTGCTTTCGAGAAAAGATCAGTGATGAGAGGAGCATCCACTAAGAACCTTTCCGCCTGCTAAAAAATCTAAGGTTATCTTGAAAAAGAATGATCGAATTAGCTATAAGTTATATGACGCATGCCTCAGTGTAAGAGATAAAGCAGAAACACCGCCTTATGTCACTGGGATGTCCAGTAATCAATTGACGTCGTATCATATCATATGTCCATTCAGAGAACTCTATATCAGTAACGACACAGATTGTATTCACGTTTATCTAGTAGCCCATGTCCACCCTACGGACATTACGGTCACATTGCTCTTGACACGGTCAATTTGTCAAGCTTAATTACTACTATTGTCCACGATATTGGGAATAAAAGCGACATTTCTCAGCAATCTAATCGTACAAATAACGTCTTGTCGTGGAATTTGTCACAGGCTTTTAGACCTATTAGTTGACAATAAAAAGCTATTATACGGTGTTAAAAGGCGAGTAACGTGTATGATATTTGAATAAAAATCGAAGTGAGTGATATAAAGGAGTATTTAATGATTGTAAATAGGTCGATGTTTTTAACTTGACTCTATTTATTATTATATACAACAAACTTTCTTTCAAATCGATCTAAATTCGATCTCTAGCCTTTCTAACAATAATAATTAATCAAACGACAATCGAATGACAGCACTCGGGCCTATTACTTAGCCACATATAGCTATATTTATAGATCTATATCAACTGTTCAGTCAAGAACAACATCTTCATTAGGAAATTTCGACGTTTACATTGTTAATTATATTGAGCGTGGTGTGTCACAAGAATTTCAGCTCAATTGTTTACTGATTCTAACAATTCGGATTTGTAACGACTGTGGCATTAACGAGATATCTGCCTATTCCATAGAACACAACGAATGTAGGGTTGTAATAGAAGACGGAGTGTTGTAACATCCCCAATCAATATGTTTTCTGATAGAAATATGAAATCCAGGCGAAGCAATAGTGAAAGGGGACGTAAAGCACAAAAGAACGAACATCTCATATGCTCGTAATCTAAAATAAATCTGGGCTCTCACGTCAATGACTATTAAGAAAAGATATGATTTGTAAATGTCAAGAATCTTAGTCATATTAAATGATATTTATTTATAAGAATAGTTGAAATGTTTGTTTATAGATTAAGCAAGCGTTAATAATGGTTTATTGATCACTGTATATTCTATTAGTATAGATAAAAAAAATACTGTCATTTTAGTACTTATAAAATCATTTATCTATTAGCACCGTGGAAATAGTTCATTTTAAAAAGGTATTAGGATTGTTAACAAAGGCCATATTAAACGCTTTGAATGCCTGTTAAAACTTAAGTACATGCTTTAAGGCCATCCTTGTTTTCTTTGAAAAAATATTTTTCGAACGCTGAATGAACTATTATTACTCGGAATTTTTTAACCTTGTAATAGAAGAAGACGCTGTGGACGTTTGGTAGTGCCCCCGGAGCACCTGCTGTTATCTGTGACTTTGTCACATCCTCTTTGGAGGGTCCACTTGTTTATCAATATTTATCTAATATATTTAGGACACAGAAGTTGTTAGCTTCAAATATAAAGTGTAAATGCATGTACTAACCTATAAGAAAACGATTTGAAATAGCGTACAGACAGAGGACGTAAACATACACATTGCAATGCAAATCGTTTTTAATGACAATGGCAATGACATGGGATCAAAGGTCAAGGTCGAGATGTCAATTATAATTAAATCATGATAATTTATACGCTAATTAATGTTAAATTAATTGTCAATGTAAACATTTAAAGATCACTAGAATTCATTATTTTATGCCGATTACAAGTACCAAGGGACTCACTACAGTAAACTATGGTCAGTGCTTTATGAGATAATTTGTCTAAGAAGTCTTTCTTAAGAGCAGCCCATACCGGCCTGAATATAATTCGAAGATTTCTTAGCAGAAAATGAAAAGACCTCCAGATCTGTGCCCATCTGTCCAATATAAAAACTCGGACCAAGACGCCAGAAGGCAGGATGTGACTGTGAATATCATATTGCTTGTATTGTACAGTTTAAAAGAATGATATTAAAAGAGTTAAACCACGAATTAGATTTCACACTATTGAGCTATATTATTTCTTTCATTAGTTCAGCTTATCAGGTCTTTGAGAAAATTCGGACATGAAAACCAGAATGGTCTCCTGAGATTTAACCCTGAAATCTGAAACCGTCTTTTATTCTACTTCCCCTTGTCTCCAGACTTTATTCTGTCTTATTGGCCACCAGCATATCCTTATTCATCGGGATAGATTGGACCCCACAATAATTATTCATTGTCAAAGAATTACGATTCTACGTAAGTCCAGCAGCTTTACGACCTAGACTTCCGCACAAAACGAGTCAAAAATTCCATTCTAAACCTTCCAACAAAGCTCTTAAATTTTGGAACCATTTAAACGTTACCAATGTAATTTGAAGAGCATTTTGAATTCTTATTTTCTTCAAATGTCAGAGTAAGAGACACTGAACAAGCACGTTGGAACTCGAAGAGCTAGATATGATATGAGCTATGCATTAATTATTGAAATATCGGTATAGACAAGGTGTTATAATCTGATAATACAGTGTCAATGATGCTGATTTATATAGGTCATTCAACCAACCAAATACTAATAAAGATATGGAATTTCAGTTTTCATCTCATAAATAATAAACTATACCTTAATTAAAAGATAAACTACTATCAGACTGGGTTCAAATATACTCTAGAGCATGGAATTCTAAATAAATCAATATATATAATTAGTCGATATACTTTATTCAAACAATTTATCAAATGAAATTTCATGTCACTTTATAGTGCATATCACTGCCATCTTAACTTACGACGTACTTTAACTATTTTAAGAATTTGAACGGTCATTCAAAATCACAGAGAGATTGTCTTAAAGACGGGTTTCCCTTTTCTACTGTCAAATTAAGCGAACTATTTGATTAATTGGTGTTTCTAATGAATTATCATGTATTCTTGATCATATCATTATCTTCTTATTGCATATAATTAAGAGTTCTAACCAATCATAAATGTCTCTTCTAATTTAACTAATTATGAATTAATTATGGACATGTGAGACAAACAGGCATTTTTTTATATTTTACCAAGTCACAAAAACAACATCTTTCTATTCATATGAGTATCAGCATTTTTATTTTCATAAATGAAAATAAAGGAACCCATCTTAAAAATATGTAATTGTGCTATTCTGTCTCCTACGTTTAATGTCACATCTTACACACAAAATAAAAATACATGTTAAAAAGTCTATATTTGTCATTCTATATGGAACAACTGAACCTTTTCATCTCAAAAATTTGATTAAAAAGATTCTTGCGTCATCGGGTTTCAGGCTATGTTGTTCAAGGAAATGTTATTTTCATATTTCTTTTCATGTCAAAAATATGATAAATGAAGTTTTGCGCCTATCACACCATTTCCAACTGACATGGGAATTGAGTCTCCGTTGTCTCTGAATTTTACACACGTACACATGTAATGGAGTTCCACGTTCTTCTTTCCACCTTGATATAAGCTAGAATATCGTGACCTACTCGAGCTGAATACAATTGAGATAATTTTTCCTCCAATAGACTTTTCTAATAAAATTTCAATTTGCTTATAAAATTTGTCTGTAGAGGATCTTTTGCTATTGAATTCTACTAACTTGATGATTGCATGCCAATAAAGTCAGAAATAATTCCAAGAATTGCATGACAAAGACAGAAACTAGGAGAAAATTAAATCTTTTTATCTCTATAAAACTTGGTAATGTTATTTTTAAAATGTAACAACCTGTCAACAGTGAGTAAAGCGTATAATTGAATACAACATACATATAAAGATGCTTGGTTGTGACAATGAAAGAATTTGATTAGTTTTCTCATAAACGGAATTTTATTTGCCCATATTCATTAAAAAGTAACGTTTTTACAACATCAGTAAAGCGATGCCACTAAAAGCCATTATCCATAGTCATATCCTGCCAAGTGTTCCTCATATACACAATTAAGGCCGAGAAATTCGCTTATATATTCAAGGCATCTTCCTTAGTGCTGAATTCTTTGTAAATGGTATATATGGTATGAAAAAAAAACGTAGTATTATTGGGGTTCACAACTGTCACTGCATTCTAATTAAAATTAGAGACTATACAATATTTGAAGCGAAATATTAATTTCGATATGAACAAACGAGTGTAGAAACCCACAAAATAAAACACACCTTGTGTTTAAAACAATTTAAAAAGCTTAAAAGACGCTTCGTAACGTTTAGTTAGCTTCTTAAACCCAGACAATAATAAAACTGAAACGTAGTTCACACAGTCGTGGGTATGACTGAACTGATGGCGTGTGGAGTTACCTGATAAGAGAAGGAGGTGCCGAGTTCTTTCAGAGTATCTTTGAATAATTCAGTCTTTAATCCCTAATCAATCTCACCGATTTGATATTGTTTTCATCAAATATGTAGATGTTTTTACAGTCTTGGTAATTATGGTAATCTCCTGGCAACGTTGGTCGTTTTTTGGTGAGTGTGTGGCCGCAATATTGTTATTTTGACTGTCTCTACTAAACAAAAAGCGTAGTCTGGTTGGCTACTGGAGTGAATCTCTGTTTCTTAATTTCCAGTAGTTTGGTTCAATGGCAACAAAAGATATGTTGAACAAATTTAGAACGTTGAAAAATGAAGCTTTAAATGCCATCTACCGACTCAATGAAGCCTCTAAAGATACCTCATTAAGCTTTAATTGGATCTTAAAGGTTGTAAAAATGACGGTCCAGCCTTGTCAATAATGTTTGACAATCGTTTACCAATATGAAGACCAAGTTTTTACCACAAAGATGGAGATATTCAGAAACTGTCTATATATCCCACGCGGGTGTCCCAGACTATATTTATATACAACGGTAGCCATATTAAGGGAGATTTACAATTAATTGAGCGAGCTAGATTATTAGTAAGCTAGTAATAGATCTCTGGAGGCACTGTAATTTGTTTAGGACAGTTCATCTCGAGTTCTATCGGCTTCTAATTTCCGGTTTAGATGAACATGTTCACAGCCA
The DNA here is from genome assembly GCF_000327385.1 of Lottia gigantea. Classification (NCBI taxonomy): domain Eukaryota; kingdom Metazoa; phylum Mollusca; class Gastropoda; family Lottiidae; genus Lottia; species Lottia gigantea. The sequence continues at coordinate 7,939,288 of NW_008706746.1, forward strand.
ATAACAATATTGTTTACTGATATACTATAGACAGTGACCATACAGTTTTATATACCGAGTTGTAGGCTAGTAGGTTCAGGAGAATCACCAACAGATAGATGTTCCGCACGCACTTTGTTGACTTAAAAGTGTTTTAAATTCACTGTCCGGTTTAGATGAACTTGTTCGCAACCAATAACAATATTATATACCAGTAACAAAACAGTAATTAAGAAGAGTCTAACGCTATGTGGTTCAGCAGAAGTTACAATATAAATTATTAGGTTCAGCACTTAGTTTTGTTGTCTTTTTCATATGATGATACGTTTTGTTGACTTTTTCATATGATGATACGTTTTGTTGACTTTTTCATATGATGATACGGTATCTTCATGTTAACAGTAGACTTAAAGGGCGATACTCACCGTCATTTAATAACACTCAAATGCAAAAGTCATATCTCCCTACATTTAGTCGCCTAAGAATATCAGCACCACCATTCAATAGAATTTCCACGCAATCCCATGGTGGCTCGAACCACAAACTGTTGTGACCCCTAAGGCATTTGGGGTGAAACTGTGTATACATACTGACAAAAGAGGGCGACACTGATTACCCACCATCATACCAAAACTCAAATACCAAAGTTGTTTCTTCCAACACCTAATGGCCGAGCAGACGACAATCAACTGAAGAGCTGATACTATCGGTGTTAGTTATTATGATTAAGACGAGTGGTAATGGCAGTAAGAAGTTTATACCAGACTTGATAGTCAACGTCCTTGTTAATGACTTCAAGTACATGTAATAACTCCAGTCTATCAGCTCATCATCTAAAGTGACATGGAATCGCTTTCTCTCTGATTCTGTATGATCTATAGGTTTTGTTTAGATTGTTCAGATGAAGACTTGTAAATGCCTTGTTGCTAATGTCACCAAAGTAGTAGATATTCACATGAAGATCCGTTAATACCACTACATTGTCAACAGGAACCGAAGGATGTGGGTCCTGGTATCCACTGGTTTTGATGTTTTTAATGATATACGAACCTAGTTGGGCTAACGATGAAGAAAGGGCGCTATGCTGTACCAGTTGAAATGAATATTGAAAAGGAGTGTCCTATATGTCTGCTCCTCAATGGGCCAATGAATACAAGCAACGTCATGCAATCTACAATGGTGTTGAAAGAAATTACCAGTCTTTCAGATTAGACGAAAAACCAAAGTTTGGTCCGTGAACAACATAATTATCACAAATAACGTACGAACTGGTATGTTCCACCTCGTTCTTCTGTCCATATTGGCAGTGGCGTTTTGATGAAAATTTGATAGATCTCGAAGACACCCCCAACCCCCCCACCCCCCTTCCCACCCGAACCTCAGGCATTGCCAAGATACGCCCTAGCACATTAAAAATGACTTGTAAGATTTCTTCAAAATGAAACATTGACATATTTTTTCTCTGGAAGAACAATTCCATTCTGTCCTGCAAGTGAACCAGATATTTGTTTGAGTCTATATGAAATGATGAAATATTTATATATGAAGGGAGGACGATAGTTCATACAGATATACTCGAGTGATAATGAATATTGGAGACTTACAACTCGGGTCTATTATTCATACACTCCGGCTCGTGTATCGACTTGGGATTATTAGGTATGTATTATCGCCAAACAGAGGTGTCTATCGAATAAAAATCACGAATTACCAGGAATGATTTTAGTACCAAGCCATTAGCAGTTAATAGTCCTATTCCTGACAGTAGTCGAGGTCAAGCCAGGCCGCGGGAAGGATTAGTTGTTGACATTAGTCTCGATTGACAAGAGAACAGTGTGAAGAGCTGATTGCTTAAAATACTTTCATTAGCAACATGGACTATATGGATGTAGTCGAGATCAGAAAGTTAATAATGGAAATAAGATTCATTGGCCCCTGAACAATTTCACGAGCTCGCACCTTAAAATCATTTGGAGGTTAAGTCACGTGGTTGCTAATGATCACATGACCACATAGTCATTTTCAAACTAAGCTAACGTCTAAGGGGACCAGTTTTATAACCTATCTTAATAATTTCTTGCATAATATAAAAAATTTATATGAATGGAAATATAATATGATTCATATTGATTGTGTAGGTCAGTGAATTCATTAACATTAATTACAGTCTCATTAACGTCAGCTTAATTATCAATTAAGAACTGTGGGTAAAATGGCGGTATAATTAACACACAAGGTAGCTTGTTGATGTATAATAATTAGATGGCAGGATAAACCTCACACATAAAACATATAAACACCCACACACATAAACACCCGCCCCAAAACCACACATCCGTCAGAACCTCACAAAATGACACCGACCGCAGATTCACACAAACACCCACCAGACCTCACGCTTTATCTCTTAACCAAATTTCACCCATAATACACCAACCCAAAACTCATTCTAAAACACTTAACCCGACCTTACACAAACACTTAACCCGACCTTACACAATCACTTAACCCGACCTCACACATAAACACTTAACCCGACTTCACACATAAACACTTAACCCGACCTTACACAAACACTTAACCCGACCTCACACATAAACACTTAACCCGACCTCACACATAAACACTTAACCCGACTTCACACATAAACACTTAACCCGACCTTACTTAAACACTTAACCCGACCTTACACAAACACTTAACCCGACCTCACACATAAACACTTAACCATAACCTTACACATTAAACACTTAACCCGGCCTTACACAAACACTTAACCCGACCTCACACATAAACACTTAACCCGACCTCACACATAAACACTTAGCCGATCTCATACATAAACACTTAACCCGACCTTACACAAACACTTAACCCGGCCTTACACAAACACTTAACCCGACCTTACACAAACACTTAACCCGACCTCACACATAAACACTTAACCCGACCTCACACATAAACACTTAACCCGACCTCACACATAAACATTTAAGCCGATCTCACATATAAACTCTTAACCATCACATTCAGCACCTAACCATAACCTTACACATTAACCGAGGCTGAAATTCAAAATGCTGCAACTCTGTGGGGTGGGGGGGGGGGGGGCGTCATAGTCTCAAGCAGCTCATAGATCATTTGTTGAAAATGGGGGCACAATTGAGGGTGCAAACCATTTTCTAGGCCTTACTGGCGCCGCCCCTGCAAAACACAAAATCTACACTTTAGATATACCACCACGCCTTTCAAACCTTCCTCAGATAAGTTAAGATATATTCAAATATAAAACAAGAGTTCGATCGACCTCGTCTGATAACAACTCACTACAAACTCTCTATTAGGAGAATGAAGACAGTTGAAGTCGCTTGGTTTAATATAGATACATTTTTAAAGACTAAGTTTCGAATTGAGTCCGATAAATCTAATAAAACTTGAAATATAATGGCGAAATGAGGGGATTGAAAAATCATTGATGATCTTATTATCTCTTTTAGTGAGCAATATAATCGTTCTAACCTTACTACAAAAATACAAAAACTACACTATTCCCAATGAAGCGAAACTCGACACCGAATCAAATTTGAAAGACAATCTTTTAAATTTCAATAATTTGGTTATATTACTAGTCTAAAGTGCAGTTTACACCTCAGATTTAACCATGGTTCCAAATATAAATTTGTCTATAACGCCACAGTCACACATACCATTTGTCTTGATTCTATAACAGTACATGGGTACATGATAAAAAAAAAACAGTGTCAATCTATACTGTCTTCTTGTTAACTTTATCTACACGTATAGACAATACCAACAATAATCGACAATCCTCGGCAGTTTCTGTAAAGCTGAATGATGAATGGAAGATTTCGTTGTGTATTTTGGGACAAGCTTACTTGATCACGTGACAATCTGGACATAGTACCGACAAACAATGGCTGTCATTCAATACCCTATATCCTAGATAGACTGTTTGACCAACTCCGACCTCGTATGATTAGCGCTGATGCTGATGTACCATTGACCGTAGAGCCAATATCATTCGTCAGTGTGTGTAAGGCTCTTCATAAGTTTCAAGTTAAAGAGAATGAATAGTTGAAGTACTGTTAAAACAGTTAAACAGTGTCGCTTGAGAAAATAAAGTTAATAGAAAGTTTTATTATTCAACTCACAGTTCTCTCAAAGTTTAAAAACTATTAGAAATTGTCTAAATAGTTTAAAGAAGTTCAGAGTAAAATGGTTTACACACCAGATCGTTCCACCTACTTTTATTTTTTTATGGATTACGATGAATGGGTGAATGAATGAATGAATGAATGAATGAATGAATGAATGAATGAATGAATGAATGAATGAATATGAATGAATGAATGAATGGATGATTGAATGAATGAATGAATGAATGAATGAATGAATGAATGAATGAATGAATGAATGAATGAATGAATGAATGAATGAATGAATGAATGAACGCACAACCGAACGAACGAACTAACTAACGAATGAACGAACGAATGAATAGTCGATGTAAAGACATTGGATAATAAAACAGGGCAGTCAAATGAGTACAAATGATTTATTAATGTGCATATCGATACACAATATATCGAGTATTTTTATGGCCACTTATCCTGGTGAAATTTTATTACACCTATTCTTACAGCATTGTGATCTACAGACATTTCATAACAAAACACGAGAAGATATGCTTTTCATACAGCATATTAGGCACAGAAATAGCTCAAAAGTAGGCCAACACGCCAATCTTTTAAAGGGAACAGTTCTATGGTTAATATGGGAGAGAATCTTCAAGGCGTATATCGTATCGAACTTGATAGGCAAATGTAGCACATTTTCTTTAGCCGGTTAATCTATATAAATATATGTCACGACGTTTCGTGTTGTCTATATCTAGTCTGATTGAAATGAAATGAATGGATGGAGTTTTACGTCCTACTTTTCTGCACCATGTGGGCTAATGAAGACGGCTAGTCTCATTGTTTAGTCACTACAAGAGTATTCGGCTGTCACTTGACAGACATAATGTCCAGACATAGATGTTAGCTAGAGGGATGTACCTTTCGTTTCCTGTACAGAATTTGTAGTTGTAGCTCTCTATGGTTATGCTGATCTCGAAACACATATGTCAAGACGTTTCGTACATTGTTACAAATTTATAACAATACAATCAAAACTTTTGGTTAACACGGATTAAGAGATTAAGGGATTATCATTCACAAGAGATTATCTTCGCATGATTTGAGTAACTATAACATATTTTAAACAGTACGATAATATCTGGCGTATAAAATCATTTTTAATAACCTCAACTATTGACGAGTCGCGAATCGCATTACAGTTTCAAATCCGTCGTTGAATTTGGTGGGATTGTCCCAATGTCAACTCAAACAATCGAAATACATACATTCAAACATATACCTACGAACATTTCAACAAACAACAAGAAAATCTTTATACAATACTCACAAAACATGTTATTAATGAAATTTAAAATTTAAGTAAAAGCTGGGCATGGTTTCCTACAAGTTGTAAGGGTTTCTTTAATTCATTTCCTAAGATATATCAAAATTTCACTGAAGGAGCATTTGGTGCATTATGGATGAATGCTTTCGTTGTGTCAAATTTTACAATTAGTTTAACCACGACCTCTATAGTTCTCGATGCCTGGTCCCTTCTCTTAAAGGGACAGATTCGCCATGCGTTTGACCAATCGTACCTTATAGTCTGTGGGAATGTTTTTTAGCAAAAATGGTTTTTTCGTGTTTTTAGACTCTGCCATATATAGAAACTGAAAGAGAAATTCCTAGTTTGATGTTATGTAAGGCGAAACTTATTTTATGTTAAGTATTTTATCTGTAAAAATACATTTGAATTTATTAATGTATCAATTTATTAATACTTTTATTTATTTATCTTATATTTTTATTATTGAGTTTTTATGATTGTCGACACAATATTTTGTTATGACACGTATATGTGGCTGTACAAACATGTAAATATCGTGCAACTTGTAGCACTTACTGTTTGTTTACATACACCAAGGGTTCTTCTGTATTCCTGGCGAGAAAATTGACTTTATACATGCAATCTAGTGGAATCAAGATCTTTGATTTGCACTGATTGATTATATATAGAAACAAGACGGAATGCGAAATGAACCCTCTAAGGGGAGATGAGCTAGCAAATTCCCTGCAAAAACTCTGGTAAGGTACCTCTTGGAGATACCGGCAAACATCAAAGAGGGTACCTCGGAACATATTAAACAAATTAGACGATTCAAATGTCTCTATGACTTGTGTCAGTCTAATATAGATGAGCTAGCATAGATAGATCACTTTGGGTCATGGTACCAATGGAAACTTTGAGGAGTTCGCTGGCGAACACCATCGGACCTCAGAACTTAGCAGGCGAATGCATAATCACTAAAAATCTATTTTAAATCAAGAAATTTCTAATGTTAAAATCAAACTTTCAACCTTGGACCTTGGGTAAAAGTAACTCAGGAGTATAATAAAAGTAACCGATGATCCTAAAAATAGAAGCAGTAAAGACCTTTCTAACACCAATTAAACGACAGAACCCCTCCTCTATTGTTTTATCTTGTTTTATACTCATGGATTCTGAAATTGACAACTTCTAATGATGATAAATTAACGCATCAGCCATTAGAGTAACAATTTTATCATGATAAATATAAAAATATAAATATGATATATTAACAATTAAACAGATATAATCTCCATGGTAACAATTTGTTCTTATTTTCATCTAATTTAGCAGAAAAATGTGAAGACAGCAGCACCAAAAGTTCAAACTGTCAGAGTGAAACCTGAATCCAATACAGGGCCACAAGCAAGAGTTTACTGGAAGCATAGGGAAATTTTCAATTCTAAAAAAAATCTAAGAGCCGAAGTGAATATTTTTGGAACAAATAGAAAGACTACAAACTTTGAATAGTTTAGAATGTAAACTTATAATAAATAATAATTAGATGCTTCAAATTACGATCACTCTCAACCTAACATTGAGAATAATCATTTCTTTATTTTATGCAGGTGTGTGCAATATCTTTGTATTTTATGATTACCTTTTGGAATATTAATGATCATTTCCTGCCATAATTGTGATTATAACTTCAATTAGATTCATTTGGCCACATTAATTACTGTATTTTACGTTTAGATTGTGAATCGCTGGACTTAAATTTATTACGTTTTAATTAAAAAAAAATCAAGCATCTAATTTTAACTCCTGAAAGAAATACCAGCTATAAATAAAATCAGAAATATATTGAAAACGGAGAACTTGTCTGAAATATGCTAATTTGTTCTCTGATGTCAAAGTGTTGTATAAACTAATCAGACGCTCAACACCTGAGATCAGTTTCAGACCAGATGATGCCGTCTTAAACAATTCCTTAAATTCAACAATAATTCATTAGTACTTTTTCAAAAATAATCTCCGACATCCAGTCGTCTTCTGTCTACGACGCGGATATCTTTAGTTGCAGATGTGCGTACACAAAGTAGGATTGAATGATCTAGGCTATTTCAAAAACTTTCAAAAAGACTTATTCTGTATTGAGAATATAGCTTGACATAGCTAAACAATTCTTTTTTTAAAAGTATAATGTTATGAAGGGTACTTCGTTATTAAAATTAATTGAAATACTTCTTATCAGCTTCTCAACAGTTTATAAGATATAGTTCACTTGAATACCAAACATTTTGATGATGTATCTTATTTGGGAAATTGTTGTGCAATTTATGATAACTGAAAGTATGTACTTTATGGAAACTATGTAACGAAATCGACTTGTTGATAAAACAAAACAAAGTACTAACAGTCAGAACCACAAAACGATACCCGAATTCCAAAATCCAAGATGATAAGTCGAACTCACTATATAAATCAACTGTGTTATCATCCCATTGCCCAGGTTTTCTGTATTAAACATTACAAGCAATAATAGCCCAGCAGGCAAGACAAATGTAAGCACCAAAGTTTGCTACACCAAGGTGGCAATATCGTTACAGACAATAAAATACCATTTTAAAGTTCAAAGCTACAACTATTACATAACGTTTACGTTTCGAAGCAAGAAAAATTTATTTGTGTTGCTAGTTTTTATACGTCAAACATATCATCAACAATCAGTCAGTAGCCTCTGATAATATCATCAAAATATATATTCCGTGAAAAATGACGATAACTTCAAAACGAATTTCCAAAATTGTTGCATGAAAGTGAAAACCACCGTTGTACCGAGTTATAATTATTTTTCCAGAGTTTTATTTACATATTCTTCATTCTAAACAACCTACAGAATTTTTCTTTATTATTAAAAAATAAACAAGACGACATTATAAATATTTACTAAGATTGATGGAACAGATTATTCATAACAGAACTGGAATAGATCCAGCAAGTGGTTCCACATATTTCTCAGAATTGGTATGTGACATTTTGAGCCGAGTCAAAAACAACATCTTTCAGAATACCATAAGGTGGCGATAATAAAATACATTGTTGACTAAGTGCAATCCCAGTGGCAGAGTGACATCTAGTGTTCGTTAGTGTGAACACATCATGTCTCGTCACCATCGCGAGTGCAAACTTTCAATTTTTTTTTCAAATATTGAGCAACTACAACTATCTTTGATAAATCAGCATCAACTAAAACGCTTCTCCAAAAACGAAATTTCGAAGATATTAAAGTGAATCTATAGCTTGATATTACTGTTATTTTTGGATATAAACAGAGTTGTACTGGACTGGTATCTAATTGATAAATCGAGTCACACAGTGTAACTACTGTTCAAGATTTTCATTTCATTTCATATTTCTAGATAGTGACATGAGTTTCGATGGATTTTTCAGTATTAAGTTATCTAAAGTCGTCTTTCAGTACATTTTAAAGCATCCAGCATCTTCAGGCATACCAGGCAGACCTACCAGCCCGATGTCCCATCAGACATCAACAATTATCTTTGAACGGAATACCATACACGTACTATACAACAATGACTCAAGACAACTGTTAAAGACCATCAATAGTATCAAAGCGATTGTATTCTGTTTCATTCAAAGTACTCAAGAGATGTTATAGTCTTTATGTGATACTCATGCTTCGTGCTTAACCATTACGGTTTCCATGGCATATGGATCCTGATATTCCAGAAAGAAAAACAGACGTCACCAAGGCAGAAATCATTAAGGATGGATTGTTTCGTCCCGTAATATGTAAGAGAAAATGTCATATAGTTCCTTATATTTGTTCTGTTTTATGTTTTAGTCTACAGACGTGTTAAAATAATGTTTTAAAACAATAGACCCTCATTGAGATCTATATTCTATATTTTCAAACTTTCAAATTACCGGATCTCCAGGGATGACTGGAATAGTTCTGGTCCTCTAAATATTTACCTTGATGAAAGGTTCTAAGTTGAACAGGACACTAAGAAGGATGCGATCCACCTCGTAAAAGCCACGAATGTGTGGTTTGTTTCTCAATATGTAACATGGGCATTTCAGAACATTGTAGTTATCGACGTAGCTTCGCAAATATTGAAAGAATCAAGAATTAAGTTCCGAAGTAGTGAACCATTCAAGCAATATGGTTTAAAGACCAAATGCATTAGAAACGAAATCGCATTAATCGTGGGCCAAATTCTTAGACTACAAATTATAAGTTTCGTTGAGTATTTTGCAGGCTGAAATTCTGTTTCAAAGAAACTCAGACAAACTGAAAAAGCAACCGACGTGATGAAAACTAAACAAAATATGTCGAGATATTCCAATTGTAAATTACACACAGAATAATACTATATAACATAGAATATAAGCTATACTTGAAATATTGTAAATAATATAAGTAGATTTGGTATATAATTGTATATGGTATTTAACTATGAATAGGGTTTAGCCAGTATTTAATTGCCATTGTAACAATTTAATTGTATGGTGTAATGAATTTAGATATATTGTGCAATGTTTAAATATAATGTAAATGTGGATATTGAACAGTGTGCTATACCTGCTATATACTTATATTATATAGACGGCATGGGACAGTCGACACCCGAAAGCACTGACCGTGGAACCAGTGAAGAATGATGACCCGTAGAATCAATCGATCTGACAATCGAAATCTCATTAGACTAAGACTACTATAGACATTTTGTTAAAGGTGTGTCTCGCAAATTCATTTGGAAAGAGTTTTTGGGGGTTTAAGTTTGGCAACCGTACATACAGTCGTTTATGAGGACATAAACAATTCAAATATCAAATAGTATCGTGCAATATCTAACATTGACAAAACGCTGTGTAACAAGCCACTATTAAAATACCGGCTGAATAAGTTTCCAAATTCTGCAACAAACCAATATTCATTTGTAGCCTAAATCGTTTTCCATATTCGGTCTGGAGTTCTCCATGCAGACCAGAAAATGAGGATAAGACAACCATATCTTTCCACTGCCATGCGTTATGATGGCTAGATACAACCAATAAATACCAGGATTTTTCAATAAGTATATTTCTAGATTCCATTAAATACTATGCAATCACGGCATCAAGTCAATTTCTGAGACCAAAACGACTTCTTAGCTAATAGTTTTGGTTGGAAGCACAAAGTTCCAATTTATAAATGTATAAAATATAGGCCAGTTATTAACTTTAAAGTAAAAGAAATGAAGTACATGTTGAAAATGGAGATTTAAGTGGCTTAAGGCCGTTGGATTAAGATTATCCCCAAACGACTGTGGTATTTCGGTTTAATATACATTAAAAGCTAATACTGAATTCACTTACCTAATGCGCTTCCAAAACACACGAACAGAAAACACACAAAATCCATTCTAAAATATGTTCCAAATGTTAGCATTTTAACAACTTTATTCCCTGCAACAAACTCGAATATTCAGTTAAGTTTCCACTTATTTAACATTATTCCTGTCTTGGTCACTGTTTATGATCTAATTCCACTGTCTGTCGATTCTCTATAATCCTCTAAACTTATTAATAATTCAATTTTTATTACATTTTATTAATAAATTCTATTCAACAATTTATTCACTCACAATCACACTTTCAAATTTTTAATCAACAGCACGCGCATCGACACGCTCGTGTAAACACTGTTATCTGTTACTAACAAATGACGCACAATTTAAATATTTTATATGTAATTAAAAATGGACAACCACAATGTAGATAAATCCATAAATATTGAACAACCCGTTTTAAAACTTTTAAAACAAACTTTAAAACTGTCGTCTGGTAAATCGAAAATCTCACGTTCTTACGGCGAGCTTAGAATGATCGTCTGCTATACAATAGATTGTCAACAGAACTGATACGGCAATAGAATACTCCATGTGTTCATGTTGCTTGTGGAGTGCCGACAAAGATTGGTTCAGTCCATTAACTCTGTATAGGGGTAACAGGTTGACAAACATGAATGGACTAATAATTACGATAATACGAGACTGGTTACACGTGGCTTTGTCACCCAGGCATGATAAATAATTGTTTTATATTCACATCGATTCCATTTCAAATATTTCTTCAAAATTTGGAAGAATAGAACACATTGACACCGACGTAGATAATGTATTTTTGATTGTTAATAACATAAATTCCTATCTGCTTCCATGCACTGATACTATTCCATTATTCTTTCAATATTTCGTATGACAGACAAAATGAATGTTTCCTAACTTTGTCAATAGTACAAAGTTACAAACTTGACTCTCTATAAGAAGAATAGCTATCAGAAAACACAGGATCGGACAAAAATAATCTTGGGTACTTTGAAAAAGGAATTTGAGCAGATTCCTTTCGCTTTTCGTATAATGACATCCAGGCGTAAAGCTTGGCATGGTCAATGTCTTAAGGATATATATATATATATATATTATTGTATAGTGTAGTAGAAAAATAAATTAGTTACATTTGAACGGTAGGCACTGACACACATATTGGCTTTGTTCGATGGCAATGAGGTGTAAAATAGAACAGAGTTATAAGAGAATTGAACACAGCCAGGACATTAACCATGGTGTAAAGAAAGGAAGTAATCTATTGTTTGTGATCAGTACTTTATTATTACACTTTTAATCACCACCCTGGTCTTTATTCTTAGTTCTTTATTCTAGAAATCATTAAACAGCACAAAGACTCATACTGATGATTCAACACAATCTTAACTGGCATTGTGCTTTTACACTGTTTATTAGGGTGTGTTCGATGACAGTGCCAACAAAAACTGGTCGAAGCATTAATGGTATCAAATTAGTCTCTGCTTATCTTATATCAGTCTATGGCCTGCTCGCACTCCGGTCAGCCAAGTCGAGACGAGGTCGGGTTTTAGAATGTTAGTTATTAACACAAAATTTTGTTTATATTCAAGTACTATAATTTAATATGCCCCACGCCTGTACCTTTGTAACATTTCTTTAAATACAACAATATCATGTATCCCCTACTGCCCGAATTATACCAATTAGTTACAGAGAACAGGACGTAAAACTCTACTCCTTTTCTTTTTCTGCTCCCACTTTCAAATATTTAGATAATAATACTTTTTAGTTATCAATAGAACGAAAGAGTTTATACGTTCAGGACATGTTCAACCTTTCACAAACCTTGAAGTCACATGGTTTGTCAATTTGGTAGGGATACTGTCGGAAAGCCAAAGGGTAATACTAGCATGTATGTATAGTATACTATCTCTAAGGATGACCCAAAAAATTGAATTTTTAAACCGGGTCAAAATCAGTCTTTGTTCATCAGTGGATTTACCTGGTGTCATAACTATACAACAGAATCCCTGATATATCGTCTTATATAGAGATTCTAGTATTTAGTCATGGCACCTGGTAGGTTGACCAATTTCGCGACTTTAAACTGTATGCCCATTCCTTTAAGCAGCGAATTTTGAAATGCATGTTTAGAATGTCAAAAAGTCTAAAATCTATATGTATTTTAGGACTAGTATGTAAACACTGATCTACCTACACAAGAATATTTGTTAATGATAAAGAATGTAACCCGTGTGATAAATTTAACTGTGGTCTGATTTGTAGAATAGAAAGTTATCTCCACCTATATATCATAGAGCTGTAATAAGAAAGGTTACATATTTTCACTGATAACTTTTTTAACAACATGTACAATTTTACACTGAAAACAAACCTCTGATTGTTTGTCTGTAAACACAGAAACTAGTTTACAAATCACCTAGTTGACAACACCAACTATACTCTGTCAAAAACATGCACAAAATAATTTACAGGGTGGGAAATTTATTTATTTTAACTTATTAGCCGTTTTAAAGAGAATTTGGGGTCAATTTGTAACATTTTTCACAATTTGTCTTAAAGTAGGGTGCGTCGTAGAGATTTGAATTGCTGAGACAACATATTGAATATTTCTATGTGGTGCCCTGAATGTCGATTCTCAACCCCCCCAACCACAAAGGCAACGTATTCGCCAAATCAGGCATAAAATCTAAAGAGTGATTAGGTGATTATTTGGTCGAATATTAAAGAATAGTAATAGAAAATGTGAAGTTTTCTACGTATGAATGGATATCAAGGATATTTGTATTTGCATTTCATGTCTGTGGTTCCTGTAATACTGCCAAAACTTTTATCTCTATTCCCGATAAACACAAAGTATAAAAAGGGCCAGAAAACCTACTATGAGTTCCTTTAACATTTACACAGAATTAGGACACATATTAGTGCCTATAATATGTGTAGGAGAGGGATTATATAGGCGAAAGTCCAATCCTTTTCTTATCTATGTGAATAAAATATTCAAAAATAAAAATATGTCGCCTACTTCCAAGATGTATATAATCGTCAAGTAGTTTATGTAACATTGTGGGCTAATTCACTGACATCTGAGAAAAGCTGATTATCTTGGGCAGATTGAAATAAGGTGTCCATAATTAGCCTTCAATTATCTTAATGGAAATTACGGGGTATCGGTTGAACTGATAATGTGTAGAATTTCTCAATGTTACCTGTTTGTGTTACTGGTATTTAGTGATTTCACTGTGATATTTAACAAATCGACAACACGTATTGTATAGCTGTGATGTAAGGTAGTTGATAATATGTACACAGGCTAATCGTAACATTTAAACAACCAGGCACAAAGAGAGTTGTAATTAGCTCTCTATGTTGGTTCATGGATAAATAAAGTCCTTAAACGTTAAAATGAACAAATAAAAGAATGAATGAATTGGGAAATACAAGTTTTGTCGTACTTTACCTGATCAAAATATTAAATAATGGAACACTATTTTATGGTATACTACTTCTAAATGTTATTGTTATTTTATACAGCCTTTCAACCATTTACAAAATAGTAAATTAAATTGTCGGAACACTCTTCCAGATAACCAAATATGAAGATACAAAACAGCTATCTGTCATGAGAATACTGCTATTCTGTTGGACAAAGTTTGTTGTATTTATACATAACTGCATACCAAAGAAACTTTTTTTGAAAGCTGGTAAATGGACGCAAGAAAGTTGACAGAAAAACCAACAAGACAAACTCGTGAAAATAAGTTGCCAGCTGTTAAACATGGTCACCAAGTATGATTCACCAACCCACTTCAAGTTGACAACAACTTTGAGATGATCTTTGTTAAAAGACAAAAGATTAAGTCACTTATTACAAAGAACCCCATCATGATGTGTATTAATTTCAAGATAAAACAGCTGGGTAGGGCGGCATTACATTAGTCATTGCTTGTACAGGGTTCCAATTTTACAAAACTTTAAAAACAATACTTCAACTCAAATCATCTCATAATTATCTTAATACAATTCATTCATACAAAATAAGTCGTGGGTTCTATTAGGTGGTTCGAATATACACAAAACATCAAAAATACTACTGTTATAATCACTTTAACTCAAATTGATCCTTTAGAATAGTAAGAATACAATTCTTCAAAATTTTAACAGGAAAACGAACAGAGGAGAGATAATTTTTTTTACGCATCAATAGTGTCTTAAAGCATGATTCTTATGCATTGTTTATTGCAAGTTTGACTGTACTGTATTGTTTGGATACAAACGTCATTATTCAGATAATATATATATATATCATGCACGATAGGTCTCCTTCATATAATCGAACTAATTAATCACTGGTCAACTTGGGTCAAGGGAATTTTTGCTACAATTTATTAAGATGAATTGAAAGTGACCAATATGCGATAAATTACAACAATTGGTTTTCAGGGAAACCGAGCATTCAAGGACGTAGACGTAGGCTTTTGCGAATCGGTTCTGTAGACAATTGTATCTATTTGATATGTAAGAGTGCATAAACAAAATCATTAAAAAATTCTTGTATGCAGCTAAATCAATGGAATAACATGTAAAGATATAAAGGATACTGATGCTATCAAACGTCTGCAAGGCAACAAACGCTTTATCGTGGTTCTGAAAATAAATTTTACCCAATGCCATTTAAAGTTCAAAGGCATCGAACTATAACAGTACACTAACAATGGATAATAACACGTAAAGGGAAATTGCTTGTCCAAAAGTCAGCGAAGTTTGACGGAAGACGTGGCACAGAAATAAAAATGATAAAGATCATATTAACCGCTTCCTGGTTTGTATTTAGAAAGTTATCTGTTATCATTTGACAAGCGGACAAAGGTTAAATGTCGACTCGTTACATTCTTTTATCTACCGCTTTCAACAGTTTTTAGATCTGAGAATGTGTTATTGGCAAGGAAGGGACATAACTCTAGGTTGATAAGTTACGAATTCGAATATCGTACAGGTGCCGGGATAAAAATATGGACATTTTTCACAATTTTACCAAAATAAGAATGTTTTATTGGCGGTTAAGGGACACAACTCTTATATTTCGAATATCGTTTAGGTGCCGGGATACAACGCACACATTTCACCTATCACCTTTTGACTAAGTATTAGTTGTGCAAAATAATAAAATCTTTACTTGTCAGAAAAGGGACACGGCTCAGATTGCAGCGTTTCGAATTCGGTCATTGTGAGGTGCTGGTATAAGACTGCACATTTAATGTCAGTAGTCGTCTTCAAAAGTTTTGACGGCGATCATTTTTGGCATAATAAGAATGTGTTTGACAGGTGTTTGTAGCCGAGGTATACAACTCATGGCTGAGAATTACTATCTAAATTGTTGAGGTGAGAGTAACTGTCATTGCATGTAAGTTCATTTCAAGACGTGTCATTATAATCTAGGTTTTCAATGACAGATACTATCTGAGACCGTGCCTGGTATCCAATCCTATTTTCATTTTGGATATCTGGGAACATTTTACAAAAACAGGTTGAAAACCATTGACCTTACCTTCGTAGAATTGAATCATTTTTTGTTTAAAATTAACTAAATAACGTGTCCATTATTGAACACACTTGAATCAAAAAACGTGTTTTATTGACAAAAAAATAACAAATTACACAAAACTCATCAGGCTACTAGTGTATGATTCACGTGAAATGTGTAATCAATTAACTTCGACAACGCACGTGTATTGCGGTGGGGTTGTTTCGCCTTATTGCCTTCAAGAAACTCGACGTTTTTAAGTTATTCTATTCGTTCTTAGTTTGGTCTCTTCTTTACGCTGTCTTTGACAAATGACAGAAAAGGCGTGCTCTGTCACAACAATAATTGTTTACAGCTGGAGAACCATTATAATGAATTCTAAATGCTATAATGACTTTGCATTGAAAAAATTTACATGGGAATATAGTTTGAATAATAAGCCAACAATTGGTACATTTTGGGCGGCAATTTTTCTGCTTACATTAAACTGTTATCAGACTTGTATTTCGAATCAACGTGTTGTCATTCTAAACTTTCAGTACTATTTGGAAGCTGATATTACAGTTTAGTAATATTCGATATGCTATTAAATATGCGGGGTCAGAAGAGACTCTTGTTAAAAATCAAAAGTTTCACGACAAACTATCAAATGATGACTGATACAACGTCTTAAATACAAAAGGAACATCCAACCAGCCAGTTTGTTAAATTGAGTCGAATGAAACGGGACTATTTATTTATTAATGGTCAGGTATAATGAGTATTGTTTTGTCAGTCAGTGCCAGGTATAATGAGTATTGTTGAAGCCAGGCAGTCTATAGGACTGGATCATGTCCTGGCTTTGACTCATTTCTACATGATTCATTATGATTAATAAAGTCTGTTGGACTCCACCGACTTCATTCATCTCGCATTGATTATAATCTCTGGTTTTAATTTCTACTAGAAATTCTATTACATGATGAGAATATTATAGTAGTTTATTACAGGTGATTGACTTTATTCAAATTAAATTTCCACTCTGTAAGACAAGGTGGTATACAGTCAAGATTCCGTTTGTACGTGGAGTAAAACACTGAGTTATATCTACATTGCAATAGACTTTGTATGGTAACCCTTTTGCAAATATAACATACATGTTATATACATATATATCAATATATCCGAAAAGGGAAAGCAGTGAACCACAGAAGCTATGTTAGTTGTTAGAGGTGGGAGGACAGGAAGGGTTATATTGCTGTCCTGTCCGTTTGGAAGTGGACTGCAGTTGCCTATCTAAGTTAGAGAGCAAGCGTTTAATGCCCGTCCAGCTGCACTAATGTTTAAGATGTGAGAGGTGGTCTATTGCATGCCATACTAAAGATGTGGGGTGGAGGTACATCGCTTTCCAGTCAGTTACGACACTGTTCGAAGAGAAATAGACTATACATGTATTTGTATAAACCTACATGAATATCAAATTGAATAAAAACAAACAAACAAAGGTGAATATTTGAAAAGGTTAAAGTAATAAATTGATAACGAATGAAAACCAGACAAATTAGAAAATATTGCTTCGTGATTTGAATAAAATTTCAGTATTTTATGTAAATTGAGTCGAGTTATATTATAATAAAAATAAAGACAGTAGACAATGAATATTCCTGGAGGTGTATAGCCTCATTTCGTCCCGAATAATAACATTGTTAAAGGAATAAACATGTAATCCGAAAGTGACGACAGTACCTCGATTATAAAATCCAAAGTCGTACGTACGCCACAGACTGCATGTCAAAGATAGTGCATTTATGGTTTTGTCGATTTTATATACTGAATAATACGAAACCATATTCTTCACTCTAAATATTCGTTTAGAAGCTGATATATCTTTTTATTCATCTTATACCTGTTTATCAGAATAAACCTCTTGCGTTGAGCTCGCCTTTGAATAAATGAAATCAAACTACAGGTAATCGCAAATTCAATTTCGATTTTTCTCAACTAAATCAATCATTAAGTTGCATTTACATTGCTTTAAAGAATTTCACATTCACACTAAAAAGACTACTATCAGTCAAAGAATTATATCCCTCCTATATAGGACATATTATTGTGGTATAACGAGTTGTGGATCATAGATTTCGACTTTTAGCACGTCATCCTTCAGAGTTGGTCAATTCGACCTTTATCAGACACTGTCATACGGAACTGTTTTCCCTCATTTCGTACTGTATGGCTTTATCCTTTCTCATTAGCCTAAACAGGTTCAGAAAAGTCAGACGCAAGAAGTCATTTCATTTCATTTGGAAACCGTTTTTTTCATCAAGTGATTGTGATAAATGATTTTTAAATGACTACCCTTAATAATATGCTACGGGTTGTTTCTTTTATTTTTGCAAGACGATTATAACTTCCCTAAAAATCGTTTGCCCAACAGCTTGAAATGTGATTACAATGGTTAACGTCAATAAAAATATTTTAAATAATGTTTTATGTGCATCTTTTTACATAATACTTTGTAAAAAATCATATATGGAATCTGATTACATCGATAGATCGAAAACAAGCAGGTACCCGCTTATAATAATTCATTTTCACAATATATATAGAGTAAATCAACTCAATAGTTTTCACATAAAGTGTATTTTTACCTCATTTATCTTTGATAGAAACACGATTACTAATATTAGCTTTAATTGAAATGAAAAGTTATGTTGTGTTTTGTAATCAAGAGGAATCAATAATTAGTTTCTATAGATCAGTGATCGGTGATTATTGGTTATCGATTAGGTAATGAATACCCGATGTTTCATTCTTTATACCCTACCGACATCAAACGGCCTAAAACGTTATTTAATTGCCAGGTATTATCAAACATTGGTTTTTAATGTTCACACCGATATTGATAAATCATGAGTAAAGTTTGTAAAAATTTTTTGATTGGAATTGCTTGCTATATAGGGCATTCAGTGTGCTATCGTATATTTTATTCTAAGACATTGAACCTAGCGGTAACTTTATACAGTATACTATCAGAATATACGTAAAGGTGCCCTCACATCACAGCATTTTATCTGTCGTGTAGACACATCCAAATTTGAGGTGAGAATATACGTCAACTTTCAAATAACGCCTCCCTTTGGACACAAGATTTATCAATTTCTGTAAATCGTCGAATCCTCCTACTTTAAGGCCTGGTCAAACCTGAAAAGCGTTCTTACTGCGCTGCTACAGAAAATTTGAGCAGAGTGTGTTAAGATCGCTACAAGTTTGGTATCAGCGTGTAGAGCTCGCCAGACATCCTGCAATTGTCGCTATTGTTGCCACTATTCGCCGAGTTTAAATCAATCGTCACGGTTTGGCGATCTATTCTTCGACAAACGATTTACTACATTTCCAGTCACCGTTAGATCGCAAATGGTCGTAGTCCGGTGTGAAAGGGCTATTAGGTTATATAATTTTAATGCGAATTTATCGAATGTGTAAAATTATAACCTCGAGCATTTCAAACTTCTGAATAAAATATTCTGATTTTTTTAGGCTATTCAAAATCAGTTTAGACAAACCGTTTGAGAAACGTTTCATAATGTTAAAGAACAATAATTGTGCGATTTTTTTACCAATCACACTTTAATCTCAGAAACCGGAATAATAATGCTATTTTAAGTACTCCTGAAGACTATTTACATATATTCAAGACTCGCTCAACCTCCCAAAATGGCACACCTGTCCCTTTAAGAGTTATACATGTGTGTCAGTGGGACACTAATTGAACCATCATTAGATAATGACATCCGCTTTCATTGGGATGTTTCTGTGCGGAAATTGGTTTATACATGTAGAATGCATGCTTTATGTCGATAGATTCTAGCTATATTAACATAAACACTAATAAAAACAAAGAAACGAAAGTTTGGTCTAATTTGAATTAGACTGAGTCCTAGTTTGACGGGGGTGCCGTCCGATATCATTATGCAGTTGAATCGATAGTAGGGGCCTATATCAAGGCAACATGGTAACCTATGTAAGGATATGATTTAATTCAAACGGTTTATTGTGAAAGCTCTGTACAATCTGAGAGCTGAGAGTTTCAATGTTATCCCACTCACTTTGCAGGCCCGTTATCAGACTTTATTGTTCTGTGGGGGAGGGGGGGGGGGGTATCCGGAGGGGCGATGGGGTAAGGTTTTAAGATGCAGTAATGAAATGGGTCGGTTGTCCGAATTTCTCCAGAGAGACAATCCATGTCTTCTGCTTTGATTGGGATTAATAACGTTAAAGTAGGTGCCCTCTTTCCTACAGACTGTTTGACATTTCGACTGTCGAAAACCAGTGAGAGTTTGGATACTGTCTCCATTTTGATTCCCTATTGTAACCTGGTGGTTTTATTCATCTTCATTTGCTCAATCAGGGACAGGGAAGTAGAACGTAAATCTTAATTTCGTTTCCTTAGTCTACAAACCAAAAAAGAAGTGGGCTTATGATAAGACAGTAAGTGAATTGGAAGAGAAATGAAGTGAAGGGATCTAGAAGAGATTGATGTGATTTGTTTTATTAAATTCCAACTTTACTTTCCAACTTCCTTCTGTCGTTTATTTTAATTATTCATTTCATTTAATTCTGATATACCACTAGTCTGACTTCAGTGTACTATTACACTGGACTATCTGAAAGAGTTTCAAAATAAAGTTACTATTAAATCTTATTATTTTAGACTAAATTTATAATTATTAAGGATGAACCTTATCGAAAACAAAGAGAACAAAGAGTTATTGCTCTTGTTCGCAACGAACTGTCAAATGTTGAGCTCGCAAACACTATATAAGTCACAATTCTGGATGGATTTTTATTATAGTTCTGTCAAAGGAGTTTAATAATTGCGCAATATTTATATTAAGAAATATGATGGATTACATATTTTCTTTCATCACAGCGAAATCATTAAATTTGAGGAATAAATCTAGTTATTACAATATTTTCTACTTTAGGTAATATTTAGATATCATAGTTTCTATATTCTTTAGACACCTTTCTAATCTAGAATAGTTCTGGTTTGCCATGGGTCTGTATTTGACTAAAAGTAATACAACTGTAAAACTCTATCATCAAATCTAGTTAGAGTTTGTAAGGTTTCTACAGTTTTATATAAATGATATTGGAGCAATTCATATTGTTAAAGATTGTCTTTCATCAAACCAGCTTACGTGTCCGTGCACACGAGCAGTCTCGGTAAATCGTGTGTAAAATCTCGTGTGTGCCCGCGCTTTCACGAAAAGATTATTGCGTTGCCGGCAGGATGTTGCCGAAAGGGTGTATAATATCAAACAAGTTTGATATTTATCGCCGATTGTTTTATCGTCTGAGCGTCATCATCCTATCAGATTCATTTTCCTTTCAATTGCATGATCTGTACGTGAATATCGACATAGTTGAAAACGACCAACTGGAGATTTTTTAGTCTCATTGTGTGCCCGAAACTGGTCGGTGAAATTCATGACAAGACTAGTCGGCGGCAAAAAATGCCGATTAAGTTTGTGTGCCCACACCATGAAGGATGTAAGTTTTTGTCCGTTTTCACGAGTTGTTTACCTGCATCGTGATAGAAAAACAGTTCAGATTGTTAAAGTTTGTCTATCAGAAACTTTATTAAATAAAATCAAAACTCATCTATCTTCCTTAACCTCTGCGACTCTTTCAGGAATTAAAATCTTTTTTCTGTTGTCGTTGATTCCATCTCCAGTCAGTTGTATGATTTAATCTTTCCTGTCTCTGCTTCTGTTTTATTACAATCTTCCAGAATACATAGAGTACAGTAGACTGTTTATAGACCGATAAGAGTTGAAAATTGAAATAAATATCGAAATTGTGTCCTAAATTATTTTTCTCTGCTTATTGAGATATTGAATCCGGACATTGCCACGCCATGGCTTGTGTACTGAGAATCCCTGAAACAAGACTGAGCTGTTAAGATAGAAGATTTAGACTAGATATAGTGTGCAGATTGTTTAGTAACTAATAGGCTGAACAAAAGAAGTAAATCATAAAAGGGTAGCATAAATCTCAAATATTTCCGTACTGTTGTAGACGAGTTTAACTATAGACAAATTCTTGTTGTTGCTGGGCTCTACTTGCAGGTTGCAGGATGCAGGATGCAGGATAAGAAATACTCGTCTATATCAACTATAATTTACTTACATTCAATAACTGAAGATCTACATTAATCCAAGAAGTATACTAGTGTCCTCTGGACTAATGTAGATCTCTTACAACGATTAGCAATATTACACTCTTATACATTCAGTTATCGCTCAAATATACTAGAAGTCTTCATAACTGGACATTTTATTCAAGTTGTTTCAGGCAACAAGTTCCAGACTGTTTACCAACATCGAAGAGTGATTTATATAAAACTGGTACTTTATTTGCAAAACGCTAGAATTCCCCAGTACTGGACTTTTCAGTCGAGATATTACAGACAGAAAGTTTTAGATTGGTTCTCTGCATGATAAAGAATTTATATCTACGTAGCCTTATATCTACTGATACTCTTCTGGGTAAACGCTAGATATCCTTGTTACTGGACTTTTCAGTCGAGATATTACAGACAGAAAGTTTTAGATTATCCGGCATCGAAGAGGAATTTATATCTACGTAGCCTTATATCTATTGATACTCTTCTGGGTAAACGCTAGAAATCCTTGTTACCGGACTTGTCAGTCGAGATATTACAGACAGAAAGTTTTAGATTGGTTCTCTGCATGATAAAGAATTTATATCTACGTAGCCTTATATCTATTGATACTCTTCTGGGTAAACGCTAGAAATCCTTGTTACTGGACTTTTCAGCCGAAATATTACAGATAAAAGTTTATTAACCGACATCGAAGAGGAATTTATATAAACATAGCCTTATATCTACTGATACTCTTATAGAAATCCTCATTAATGGACATTTCAGTCGAGATATTACAGACAGAAAGTTTTAGATTGGTTATCCTGCATGATGAGTAATATCTATAGTTTAAAATACCAATCCAGTAATTTATTGTCCAAGCACACCTTTAATTAACTTCTATAATAATCAATCAATGATTCATACTATAGTCAACTTCATCATTTTACATGGCTGGCATTCATTCCTTCATTATATTCTACTTTCTAAAGGGATTTGTCTATTATGACTAATACCGGAAAGGTGTAACTGAAAATCGCAAATCGTCGCAGTCCGGTGTGACGGGTGTATAAAAAATGAATAATATGTGAACAAATTTAACCGAGTGCTACCATTCATTGTACAGAACGTTTCAACAATTTACATTGTTATAAAATAACGTCAACTATTATGTAGGGATGTGTGTGCGCGCGTACGTTTTTTCTGTTCTATGTTATGCGCATTGTATTATATCTAAATAAATGTATAGCAAATTGTTCCTGATGCGCAGTAGCATATAAAGTACTTAAATAACTAAATAACATCAACATTTTATCTCCTTAGTAGTATCTTAAGGGAGACATTACAACAATAACATATTAACAATCATATATTGTATGTGTAGAGCTACCTTAATCTTCGTTCAAATAAATTGTCTTATTTATAGTAAGCTCTCTATGGATTTAGATCTCGGAAGTAGTTAATCATAAAACATTGCATACAAGTATTTAAAAAAAAATAGGGTTCTAACGATCCGAATCCGCAAAACAAAATCCGAAATCCAAAACAACATATTGACAATACATTGAAAGTTAATGAGCTTTTCACATAAAGAAGTATTTCAATCATAAATGAGTCAGTATTTTATAATAAATTGATATATTCAGTTGCTTTTTCGCACAGATGCTTGCTTGAGATAAAAGATTTCTCTATGATCCAATTCAAAATAATTATCGAAACAATGCTATGTGGTCTGGTGAAAGAGAGATCAGCTAGTTGTATAAAAAATGTCGACTGCATCATCACCATCATCACAATGTCAAGTCAAGGTATTAGGAACTCATGAGTTCGTAATATACCTTGACATTGTGAAGATGGGTCGACTGAAGCTTCAAGGTAGACATTAAAACACATACCGTAACTCATAGGTTAACACTATGTTCCCGGCGGCCACGACAGCCCCGTTTGCCCAAAAAGTACTGCCCATTGGGATTTTGACCGTTTTTGTCTCAATATCCAAGTTTTGTTAGGTTGTGTCCGAGTTTCCTCACGGTTTATCACGGTATCCGATACAGGCCGTTGGGAAGCGGCCCTTCCAAGGTGCAGTAAGGTTCGGGCCGCGATCTACCAGGGATGCATGTATGTTGCTACCGGTCCGATACGTTTTGATGGGATCGCTCACGTTGTTCACGTCTTCATCCGGGTCTGATGGTCTGTCTGCCAAGGCCTCCTATGGATCAAAAGTGAAAGTCGCGCAGCTTGGAGCACGTCTGTATCCACAAGACAAAAAGAAAACCCCTCAAGCAATGACAATCATACTTCTACGAATAAAGAAAGAAGTCAAAGAAGGCACTGCACTGCCACTTTCCATTGACATCAATTCTGCCATTTTTAAAGATGGTCGAAAGCATCGATGTTCACCGAACATAATTTGGTAGGTTCGCTATAATTTTGTCAGTAATTGAACTATCTGTATTACCTTCTTTAATCAAACCACACAGTCAATGAATGAATCACACAAAACGTGTTTTCATCAAAATATATTTTTCGCTGTTTATCATCATTTTGTTCATGCAAGCTCCTGTGACTCATGGAATTCTGCTTGACACTTAAAGAAATAGAACATGAGATTTGAGCAGCGGGGATTCTCAATACATACAGACTTAAGATGAAATAAACCACGTTTTTTGTTTTCTTTAATTGGGAAAGGCAGGTAATCAATGATGAAAAGCAGTGACTTGTTTTAAAAAACATTTTAGCCAGCCTATCCTTTTTCGATTTACACGGGATCTCGATTGATTCTTTATCCACACGTCCAGACGCTTTTCTGGTCAGTTACATAAAACAGGGAAACATCGGGTTGAAAATCTAATGGAACTAACTCGTCTTTTGCAGGAAAGGCAGCACGAATCTCCAGGGTGCAATGGGTCGAAATAAATGTCGAAAATAAAAGCGTTAATGCCTCATTTCTCTACTTCACGAGCCCTGAAATGAATTCCGATGTCGAACCCCGTACGGCCAGGTTAGTAAGCAAGTAATACGGCAATTGCCGTTAAGCTGAACATCTTGCAGAGCGCAAGAATGACTTTCAAGGTAGACCGTTTTCAAACAAGCATGTGATTCTGAGTCGCCTTCCGGGTACATTGTGAATCATCAAACAGTACATCTGTGATGACATCTAGATAAGATAGCTGAAACAGTCGCTAGTCTTAAATAGACAATATGACTAATATCTCCATTCACCTTTAATTGTTTTTACTAATCACTCTATGATTCATTAACATCGCTGCATTACTTTTTTTCCTGCAGGCCTTCTGACTACATGAGCTGCTTAAGTTTACTTTGATGAAAATGAACACTAGAAAGGTACCTTATATGTGTTATACTTATGTTTTCCTGCACATTCCACAAGGGTATAAAAGATCGTTCGTCAATGTCCCTATCTTAATCTGACTCTAGATCTACCTGAACTTTATGTAGACAAATTACGGATTTGCATAGAAGTAAAAATCTATTAAAATATCTGTATATAATGAGGAATGGGGAATAATTCGTTGACCAATAAAACAACTATGGTGAGAATATCGACCTGCTTGCTCAAAGGTTCCAGTTTTACTTTTATCTCCCTTTGGTACAATCACAATATCAAACTGGTTCAAAACTCTTATTTCTTATTAATGGATAGTGGACAAACAGGTAGATTGACTCATATCATACACCAATCGTCAGACACGTATCGTCCGGTATCACAAAGGCATAGATACGTACAACATTGATCAATTGATTGATATAAAAAACGAAGTATTCTCTGGAGAGCAATTATTTACAATGATATAATACGATACGAAACAAAGGGACAGAATAAAGTGAAAAGAGATGTCACAGTGAATCAATTGTCAGTTTATTTGAAAATCATCTGTTGAATAAATTGTGAATGTCGTGGTTTGTTTGTTCAAGGGTCAATTATTATATTGTGATGTCACTCCTGTACTTGTTGATAATGATAGTCTTGTCATATATATAGTCCGAAACTGACTGACTTATATTCGAATGCAGTCGCGTTTCTATATATCATTAAATGGAAGTGCAGGGAAGGAACCACATAATTGTCCGGGAGATCTCACAGCAACAGGCATTTTAAAACCTATGTTATTTCTTAAGTTCTAATATTTAAAATGCAGTATTATTCCAGCTGAAAAGTGGTGTATGTATTGTTTTAAGTGGCAAAGAAACAGCTTTGATGCAATTGCAATTCTAAATTGATGCCGGCTTCGCATGAACTTAAGCTTTGCCCAGTAGGCAGTAGCGTATATAGGGGGAGGGGGGCTATTGTGTCTTTTTTGAGTGAAAATTAATCTCTCAAAATGCTCAAACTTCATTTCAGGCATCTGAAACCCGTTGATTTCAGGGGGACCCTGGGCAGCCCCGATCCCTGACCTCAAGGGGTTGTTCCTCTTCTGGCTTCGCCACCCCCCTCCATCTCCTTCATCCTCCTCCAGACATTTTCTGTATATGGCCTTGCTGGTAGGTGTGGAAGTTTTAAACCAAGAAGGTACTTTGTTAATATATACACGATTAAGCAGTCTATCCAATTTGATTGTATGACTCTAGCTTACCGACATCTGATAGATACAAACTATAACGAGCCAGATCACAGTCGGGGTGTTTCAGACTATAAACAGGATGACTATGAAATGGATTATAAAATAAAGGTAATCGTTACAATATCAAATACTTTGAGTCAATTTTAACAAATGTAATAATTAATAAAATTCAAGTGGTATGTTCTTTATGAACTCGTCAACACTGTAGTCGTATACTAGAGAAATTCCTCTATAACAGAGAAATTATTGCCGGATGGGGGCATGGGAGGAATCGTCGGCTGGGAAGGAAATAGGAGGCATTACGGACCACATTGAACCATTTTGATATCTGGAGTATGGTTTTATTTCCATTCATGGTTAATTGTTGAATACATTTTTTTGAGTGAAATAGTTTTCAAAGTGACTGATTTATTTAGGGAAGGAACAGATTTAAAAGAACTCTTTCGCGGAGGAATGATCTCACTGGGGCTGAGAAGCACTGCCGTAGAACATTGGCACCAAATGACATCCGAGTCTCCGTTTAACCAACAGTAACACAGTATCATCATACTAGCAGGAAATCAGGAATTTTTTTCATCATAATCAAATCAAATATAGGCTACAGTCATGTGGTTGTTTAATTCAACTATTTAAATCGATTTTATAGACTGTTCAATTAGTTAAGTTTTCAAACTAATAGCAAAGTTTCTACAGTTTCATTCGCATTTATTTATGGCCAGTTTTCTCAAAAGCGACATTGTGATACTTTGCTCAATATAAGTTGTTTCAAATTAAAAAGTTTTAGTTTGTTTACGATCAGAAGTTCGCATACATATAGTAAGTAATACATGATAATAGAATAAAGGGAGACAACTGCAGATATCCATATATGCTTCAGACTACAGAAGTTCTGTCAAAATTAATAAAATATGGGCAATGTGAAGAAAATAGTGCCAACGTATATAAAAAAAAGGCTTCCAATGGCATAACAGGCACAAATGAAAACAAAACCGTTTATCTGTTTGTGAAAGACTTCTGCTTTTATGTTGTTTTGGAAAATAGTCTACAAGCATAATTCTTTGTATATTATATTCTTTTTTTATAAAAATTTACACCGGAGTCATAAGTAAGCAGTCCTTCGTCAAAAACACCAAAAAAGGAAAGCAGAAGTCTTTCACGAACGGATAAACAGCTTTGTTTACATTTGTACCTGTTATGCCATTGGGAGCCTTCTCTTATTTTTATATACGTTGGCACTATTTTCTCCACATTGTCTATATTTTATTAATAATAGAGAGATACGGATATGAAACATACCAAGGTTGGCGTAGTAGAACGTTTACAATAATTGTAATCAATAATGTTACTCAAAAAGAGTATATATTGTAATGTTACCAATAATTTTAGGAATTTGTTTATCAATCGATGTCATTCCAATAAAAATTGTCATATCATAGGTAATAACACTTCGTACAAGTGGTTCTAGGTAACTTAATGGAAATGAATTGAGACGAAGTTCGCCCGGATTTCCGTTGGTGCAGCCGAATATCTAGGATCTTGAGTTGTCATAGACTTGAAATGAGATCGAATTAACCTGAACATCTTCACCATGGTAATGCACAGTGACGGGTTCCATTGGCTTCGTTAAGCTATATTGTGTAGCAAACGCGTCGTGCCACCATCCGCCATTTTGTAACGCTGAACTGCATCCGGGTTTTTCCCAGGTGCAAAATGGCCGCGAACCGTTGATTGGTCCCAATGTATTAGAATCTGGCTCTCCATCTTGCAGTCCATAAGGTTCTTTCACTACTTCAAGTGAAGAATAGCTCAACTGATAATCAGTGCTTTCGGCGCCCACCTTAAAATTTTTGTAAAAGAATTGTCCAAATAAATTTGAATCAGCAAATCGAGTAAAGTAAATCTGTAATTGATGTGTACCTGAATTCGTCAAGTAATGAATATTCTCCAAGCCCATCCAATACGCCTCGTTGGTTTCAGTTAAAACATACTTATACTCCTGCCATGTTCGATTCCAGTTTATGGGAACACCAAAACCTCTATAGAACATGATGGTCTTCCCGTCATTATAGTTACAAAATGTTTCAAAAGGATATGGGGCACCTGTCGACCACGTGAGCGTCGTCACATAATCCCATTGTCCTGGTTTGTTTTTGTATCCCAAATCAGCTCCTTCTTCACAGTCTGTAATACAAAAACACATTGAATTCAATTGATTAGGTTCTAGGGATCGGCCTATTACTTGGCATATTGAGACATGCGCCATTACCGTGTCGAACTACTTGTCAAAATGTGGTTTGGCAATTTTCTTAGAACCGATTGATAGACCTACTTGATAGTACATAATTTGATGTTAAACAGGAGACATGTTAGGACTGGGGACTCTCCCACTCCAGGCGAGATCCAACCGAGATACGACCATCATTTTCTCAATGTAAACTAGCAAATAACATTCAAGAAACCAGTGGTCTAACCGAATAATCTACATTTCTTTCTTATATTATGTTTGTGTCTAGAAAAAATAACGATACCTTTAATGTAACGTTCGCATTTCGGAGAAGCAAAACCATCGAGACACCGACAGTTGGTTCCATTCCAGATTCCACCATTTGCACAACCTTCTGCTGAAATCGGTTCCGTATTTTTGGTTGTCTGAAATAGAGACTGGTGGTTTTGATTTAGACATTGAGGAATAATGATCGATTTCAGAGATATATTAGATATATTATGAATTTGGGGATGAAGATGAATTCAGTTTGGCAGCAGTGACGGGAGGGAGTAGGGGCCAGAGAAATTGTTGAGATGGTTTCACACCACCAGGTATTAAAAAAATTCAATAATAAGAAATGTGAATGTGGCTGGGGGGTTGGGGGGGGGGGGGGGGGGGGGGGGGGGGGGGGTTATATTAAATATAAAACAACTATGTCACACTGGGACTGTATTTGTCAACTCTGTTTCGCTTCTGGAATTTCACTATACTTCATTTTCCCTTTTCGAGGTATATATTTTTAACAGCTATGTTAACCACAGTGTAATGGAAGTCGTTTTCTGCTTCACTCCCAAGATACCTCAATAGATGCTTTATTACAAAAGATATTCACTTACCTCAATCATTATTTTACAATTCAGATCCGAACGAAATGATTGACAAGCTGCAAAATATACTCCATAATGAAACTGACAATTATAGCCTCCCGTACCAGCTGGACATGCAGTGATAGCTCGGCACCATGGAAGTCTGGAGCACAGAATTCCACACATTTTCAAAGACTTGGCTTCTTTTTCCTTTTCCCGTTTCCATATTTTTATTATTTTATTATCACAAATCTTGTATTTGATCTGAACATCAACACTAACACCAGACAACATCACGGTTCCAATCACTGATGAAATTATTACAAAATAGCTATACATAGTTATAGAGAACAAAAACATGGAAAGCTAGAACTGTCAACTATAGTTAGATCACCTCACTTACAGGTCTCTGTCTTTTATGTGGTTATACCTGTACGATTTCACAGTCTGGTGTCAATACATGACGAATAATAATAGATTTTCTATCGAAAGTGACCATTCAAAACGTGCATTAGAGTGGCTTCCGATATACTCCAAGATCTGTGAACGGTTGTCAAGAATGCCAAAGTGATATTTCTATCAACATTGAATATATCATCACAATGAAATTATACTGAGAAAAGTTCGCTAATCATACAACAAAATTAGTCAGTTGAATTCGAATTTACCACCGGAATTATATTTCAATTTACACCTGTAGTCAAAAACATCCGACACTAGTTCGCGCTCTAAATTTTCTAACTTCAGTAGTGATTCAGTCCGGTTTGTTGAAAATCTCTTTTTCTAAAACCTTGATATTTACATGTCGAACTGCTCAGATAATGCGCAAAAGACAGAAAAAGTTCAGATATCTGACGGTCTGTCAAATACGTGTACAGACTGCAAATGTCCAGATATCCCACGATCTGTTCAAATACATCTAAAGACCACAGAAGCTCAGATATCTAGCGATCTGTAGTTGTCAAATACAGAAAAAGGTCAGATATCTGACGATCTGTACTTGCAAAATAAATAGTCTGACGATTTTGACAAATACAAACTGCAACAGACCAGATATCGTACGATCTCTACTTGTCAAATACAAATGTACCTGTTTAAAACCAACTGCAACAGTCCATTTGTCTGCAGATTTTCTCATGTAAAATTTCAAAAGGAACACATGCTTGACAAGATCAGTTGTTTTAAAATCTCATCTCGTCAATACTACAGATTAAACAACGTTCTGGTTTTGAAAAACAATATTATTTGTTAAAATATTTCTGTATCATATTCGTCATAAATCAATACCAGCCCGATATGAAAGCTTTTGTCTTGTTAAACTGATTTTAAGGCAAACTGTCAGGCACGAATTCTGATCGCAATCCAGTTATAAATAAATACAAAATACAATCACAGCGTCTATATGAAAGCCGTGGAAAAGAAAAGAAATGTTGACAATCAGATGCTTTAAGGCATAGGGGAGGAAATTTTAAATGCCTTGTGCATTGGAAATGTCCAAATCCAAAAAATTAGCTTGTATTTCCATAGCAACCATTGATGAAACATCAATAGGGTAAAAGCTAAAATAAACAACGTATATAAGAGCAAACACATTTTTCCAAGGATGCAATAAGTAACATATTTCTGTATCAAATCGA
Source organism: Lottia gigantea (assembly GCF_000327385.1). NCBI lineage: Eukaryota > Metazoa > Mollusca > Gastropoda > Lottiidae > Lottia > Lottia gigantea. Next base: position 7,971,078 of record NW_008706746.1, read on the forward strand.
GTTGTCGAACAAAGGAAATCAAATCTTAGTGGATTCATTACCATAAAATTCTATAAAAAAAAATGGATCACGATCTGGGGGAAAAGATATACAAAACTGGTGCTCGACGATCTGTTGTCGTTGAAATCACCGTACTTGCGTGGGCAATTTTTCTCTAAGTGTAGTAGAGACATACCTACTTTTGAATGAAAAGGAACATGTAAATTTCAATAGTTATCCTATATGAAATGCTGAACTTGAATAATGACATTCTATAGTTTTTGACAAATGCTGGATCTCTTGCTATCGACACATGCTACAGACAAAAAATCCTCAATGTAGAGAAAACAGATTTAGAGTAGATAAGCGTTCAAAATGTAGGATTTTAGGGTAATTTGTTTTTTATCAAGATAACTACGGAATGACGGAAGATCCATTGGTCTGTGGCTAAACTTCTTGGCTTTGGTATTTCCGTATAAGTCTGAAGTAACACCACCTGCTCTATCTGGGGTTATATACAATGGCGATTCTAGAATACATCCGATGAGCAGGGGCCATAAAATTATGTGTAATATGATAATATTATGTAAATCCTTTATAAATCAAGATATATTTCGCTAAACATTCGTGAGACTGTTTCGATTAAATCCAACTCGGGGTTAAATAATTAAGATTAAGATTACGCTTATTGAACTGTGATAGCGCTCATTCCTAGGAAGGGTTATGTATTGTCTTTTTTGTAATGCCTAGTAGATATAGCTTTGAGGAGATCGATTGTGAAACATTGAGATACAAGATTGTTGCATTAACGTTATGTAAAGAATTTTGTCCACATGGAAAGCAGTTTATTGATATTAGTGATAACTGGAGTTCTATAATTTTATTAACCAGAATATTAGATAATATAGGATAAAAATACATTCTTATATTACAACTAGTCCTCTGAAACACCCAATTTGACCCTATGATGCAGATCACATTTCAGTTACATTATATACAGTTTCATTGTGTTGGTTGGCACAGTTATCGCTATTGACACAACCTGATCATCTCGACTATAGTGGTACAACTGTTATATCATCTATAGCTATATCACTACCATAGTGGAGACGAACTGTGGCTTCAATAGATAGCTGAAATGTAAAACAATAAAATCATCAATGACAATTTCAGATGTAATCGTCAGGGTGCAATAATTGAAAAGAAAAATTTTATCCTCTCCACGAATGCTGGTTTCTACGTTTATGATTACAGTGATTGGTACCATGAAATTAGCAACAAAGCCTACCCTGTAAATTCCAGGAAGTAGATCTATTCTTCCCTCATTCCAATCTGGTCCCTGTCTTCCAGTCACTTTAAACAGTAGATTCGTTTTTCCAGTATTCAATAGGCTCTTGATGATCAGGGAACCAATACCATGGCCGTTCATATGGTACCAGAATTTAAACGTTGTCCGTTTATAGACCACAACTTCTGGGCTAATCATTCGAGAGATCCAATATGTTTGCATTACCTCGTGCCCACTGATAAATGCGTAGGATCCGTCTGAAAACAGAAATCGTAGTTTTTAATGTTCATGCAATTCGTTTAATTGACATCTCTTATTAATTCAATGATCTGTTCCAAACATACATGTTTTAATTCACATGATACAATCGCGATCTTTTTAAATCCAGATGAGTTATACAACGCTTAGAAATTGTAAATGTAGCTGTTTTTTTTTACGGGAACGAGTTATGGATAATAAATACCCTATTATAGCCAGATGATTTCATATGAATTCTTGAAATAAAAGAAGACACTAAAAAGGCGAAATCAGCTTTTATAATTGTTTTTCAGTGAGTGAGAGACACTTTTCAATAAAGAGAATTCAACAAAAAGAGTTTAGACAATACACAAAAATACCTACTTCCGGTTGTATGATCGGCTATTGGACCGGAAGATCTATCTGGCGTATCGAACGCAGTTCTTCTCCAATCAAATTGATCTTCTGCATCTTGTTTCCATTGGCAAAAATCGAGCTCAAAGTCACACTTCAATTCTAAAATATTAAAATATTGATTATCAATTGTTAATGTTTTGTCAATTGTTAATGATTTACCAAAGTAAACGAAAAGCATCTCTTTAGTCTATACATTCCTTATTTGCCTATTTGTGCCGCCAACCTCATTCAAACTATCTAGTGATTGCATTTCAAGATGAAAACATATCAAGAGATTTAGACCATTAGAGAGTGAATTTCGAAAGCCTGGCAACTACTTTCGCTCACAAAATTTTGTTACAAAGTATAACATGAACATCTTATGACAACTTGGCAGAAACTGTTTCGTTCCACTCTTATTGACTCAATGGAGCAAGATTATTCTTGAAATCGAAAGCTGCTACCATTTCATACCCAGGCCGTAAATTTTGCCAAATAGTTGTCTTCTCTTCACGATTCAAGGCATACAAAATGTTAAAGAGTATCACATTCTTTAATTGAAAAAAAAAACGCTCCATAACCATCAACCCCCCTCCCCCACTCCCCACTCCATCTTTATTACACCAGCTCAACTCAGCCATGATTAACCTGACCTCGTCCTTGTGAAGAGGTTGTTAACCCCTAGTTTCTATTTTTTAGACGCAACCTCCGGCAGGTAAGCCCTTTGTTGTAATCGAGTAAGTCAATATTGAAGTTTGAAATAGTTTTAATGCTTTTGTTCCTGAGGAGAAGACCAATTTTGAATACATGTAGTTAACAGACTTAAGTTAGTATCAATATTTGTTGATGATTCATAGATCTTGAGATGTGATTAACACAAATAAAATAGTAAGATCGGGCTGGGAATATACCGTTACTTTCCAATTTGAATCACATTCGATAACAATACCTAACCTGTATTTCTTCTTATTGACCTTAAGATTCTTTAAGGTATATAGCTCTTAAAATGAACACGAAGTCTCAAACTTGGCCAAGTTTTGTTCATCAGTTGGACGTATCAGGTGCCGTGAAAAAAGAATAGAATCTCTTTATAAGACGATGTATCCAATAAACTACATAATTATTTTAACACGCTTATAGGCATGTTTCATAGATTTATTGGATTATATACGGTTGTTGTTGTATAGTTATGACACCAGGTAAATCCACCGATGAACAAAGACTCATTTTGACAAAGTTTAATTTTTGTTTAACTTTTTTGGCAGTATACCTTTAATCGGTTATCGTACATATTGTAGTCCCTCCTACCATTAACCCTACCAAACCCAAACAAGTTGGATTGCCGCCTATTAGGCTTATAGGTGGCGATATTCGCTTATACCCAACCCTACCTAACCTAACCTAACCATGACCTAGCCTAATCCTGACCCTACCTAATCTAGCCCTGGATCTACCTAACCTAACCTTGACCATGCCTAATCTAGCCGTGACCCTACCTAATCTAACCTTGACCCAACCTAATCTAACCTTGACCCTACCTAACCTAACCCTGGCCCTACCTAATCTAACCCTGATCCTACCTAACCTAACCCTGACCCTACCTAACCTAACCCTGAACCTACCTAATCTAACCCTGACCCTACCTAACCTAACCTTGAACCTATCTTACCTAACCCTACCTAACCTAACCTAACCCCGACCCTACCTAACCTACACGTGATCAATAAACCTGGAGATATTATAGCTCTTACCGCTAACATCAATAGTTGGTTCTGGAGTGGTGGGTGGAGGTGTGGTTGTTATTTCTGAAAATATTTAGAAAACAAATATTGAGATTATAATCAATATACCCTTCCTGTAGCATGAAGAAACAGACACAGAATGATCAAGGTAGGATAGGTTTCCAGTAAGCATCAAAACATCGCCGTGAAGCATTGTCGTTCATTCAGCCGCCAAATATAACCTCTTCCTAGATCGGTTGTTTGATACATTATCACTGTATGCAACCATGTTTAGATGATGTTTTTTCAGTGGTTTCACCAAAAATTCAGATTTCTGAAATTAACTCAGTAATCAATCAAGATTTGTCTGAAACGGACCTTTGAATGTACAAAGTACAGATTAATGGATTTTTCTGAATGCGAATTCATTTTTTAAAACAATACTTTTTATGACGCTCACAATATAGCTTTCGAACTGTTTATTTATTCAACTATAGTTTTTTTTTCTGTCATTGTAACATCTTCATAATCCTTTTAATTAATTAGTTTCTTCCCATGGTTTGCAGACGAAACGTTTTAAAGGTAAAAAAGGATCGTGTATTTGAGTGCAACAGATGTATAAAGGAAACAAACAAGAAGTTATGATGTTCCCACCTTGTACGTGACCCAGCAGTATAATGTCATCAATACCAATATCGCTGCCAAAATGATACCGTGCTGTTCCTAGGATACAGATCTGAAGAATAACCCATGACGTGATGTAACAATAAAATCAATTTTCATGATTGATAAATTGAAATTTAAACCCTCTAGTCTCGTCAATACGAAGTTTTCGGATCCAAGACTAAACGACATGTAACTCAATGTACCGACAACTCATTTAGGTCCCACATTCAATGTACACAGTTTGTACCTTTGTAACACAGGACAAAGTTGGTGGGTAGTAGATATACGAATGAATATTGAAATGGCTCCATTAAAACCTTTGTTCTGACAATCCAGTCCCAGATTGTAAAAATATTACCAGAAATATTCATCAATAAGAATGTTACTCCAACTATTGTCTCAAGTAAGAAAGTTCGATACAAGCCGGTATCACTCAGTGTTTCAAGCTGTTATACATAGGCTATATATTTTTATTTGTAATGGACAGATATTTCAGACCAGAGTAGTTAAATTAACAGAAATCTTCATTGACATAGGCACTTAGGCCACAGCTTCAAGTATTTAGATTACTCCCCTTTTAGAAAATGGTGTTATAATATAGATAAAATATATTTTTAGTTCTAATGGAAATCTGTTATCTCAGACCTACTCTAAAAGATCCTGATGGTAAATCGAAGCTAGTTTTCCTCCATTCGTTGCCTTGTCTTCCAGTAATTCTGGTGATTTCTTGTCTGTTTCCGTTCACATCAATGATTAGGACAAGCAGGCTGCCAATTCCATTACCATTCATATGATACCAGAATGACAGTGTCGCCGTTTCATTGGTCACCACTAACGGTGTGATCATTCCACCGGAAGCATTGTTTAACCGGGCATGACTACCGCTTAGGTAGGCGAAATTCCCTTCTATTAAAGATCAAACGATAAAAAGGTTACTAGTTTTTTTTATTTTATAATCAACGAAATATGATCGACGAATTAATCCAATTGCCAAGACACACGTTGAGTCCTTTTCGAATGCAATTTCGGTATCAGATTCTTCCGCTAATAAATATGTTGTTATCTGTGTAGGAATGGCGTCGTTTGATTAATGAATCGAGGTGACAATAGTGTAACTTACGCCCAGTAGTATGGTCATGTTCAGGACCGGAAGTTCTGTCTGGTGTTCCTGAAGTACCTAGCTTCCAATCAAGGTGGTCAGATTTAATCTGATACCAGTCACAAAAGTCTGTTTCAAAATCACAAGAAATCCCTGCTTGACTGGCCCCTATAACAAATATGGATTAATAAACGCCAATCATCAAAGCCTTAATCAAATGGAAGATAAAAGTCAGTGCCCCTATATTTCATCCAGGTCCGTAGCCAGACTTGATTGTTCGGAGGGGCTAGTAATATATTCTGAGGGAAATTCCCTCCCCACTGCCCACCACCCACCCCCTAGGCTTGGGCCTGATTGAATCTATAGAGCCACATGCATAGGTAACATCCAATAGCCAATTGCTTGATAAAGAAGGGTATACAGCTTGTAAATAGTCTATATGTGTGAATTGGTGACACATACATATATTTTCTTTACACCGTTCCAATATCCCGCTGATGCCTGTGTTTTCTGATATTCAAGACAAAAAACTTGATATTATTTGCTCTAATGATAATTTAGAATGCTGCTGTTCTATTGTCTCCAATATAAATTATACAAAGGTTAAATTCCCTTGTGAATCCTTCAATAACAATAATAAAATGTTGATATACCGTCAACAATAGATGACTGCACCGTTAAATATTTTTTTCAACGGAAAAAATAAAATAATCCCATTCACAGACAGCTTAGCTTTTAATTCTTACCTATTAGTGCTGAAAGCAAACAAATAGTTTTATAGATTAATCCCATTATTTCTTAATCCTCAACAACAACAGCTATAGTAAATTTCAATTCGTAAATCTTGACGTTACCTTATACAGGTATCATATATTAATAGAAATGTTTGGATTTACGTTAAAAGCTCCCAAGGGTTTGATTAGGACTGTAAACGACAATTCCTGTGCTACAAGTTGTGCATGTTAAAGAACTGAAATGAGTTTTACGTCCTACGTTTCTGTACCATGTGGGCTAATAAAGAACCATCGACAGTAAGATTTAGAAATCGAAAAAGAAAAAGCTAATATTGCATTGTTGCAAATTTGGCTTATTACATGGTGTTTCCGATCTGTGTAAGCCTAATCGGGCACATATATCATGAGAGGTAAAACACTAATTCGATTCATTTCATTTTTCTTTCAAACCTTTTTAAAATTACGGATGTGGATAACAGATATCTTGCTTAAAGTAAAGCCGCAATTTTAGTGTCAACACAACATTCATTCCGCGTTTAGTGCAACGAGAAACGTCCCTATTTATACAAATAAACATGAGTGAAATTGTTTTCAAATTTTAGTCAGCAACAGAACTATCTATGCCAAGTGATAACCCACAGACCCTTTTTCTTCATATCACAACTTGCCTTACTTTCGATTTTAAGAAAACCCCGGATGATTTTTTTTATCAACTGTCTACACGTTTAAGTAATTTATTTACTTCGAGCGGCAAGATAAGAAATGCAACTTTCTATGTCAAGGTGCAAAACAATATCAATGATCTCAAAATATTGTTTAATGTACTCGACAGTGTACCAACACTACTGACTGATTAAATATTTACTGTCTCTTGACGATATAAGTACTTACTTACTATCTCTTGTCGGTTTGAATACTTACCATCTCTGGAAGGGTCAAATACTTAATATCTAATTGCTGGTTACATACTAACTATTCCCTTGTGGGTGAAATACTTTATATTTTTCAACGGGTTTAATGTTTACTATCTCTTGGCGGGGTGAAATACTAACTATCTCTTGAGAAGTTAAATACTTACTTTCTCCTAACAAGTTGAATGCTTACTATCTCTTGATGTGTTAACTGAGATGAATAAATACATCATGCTACGATATCACCAATCTTGCTACGGTATCAACAATCTTGCTACGATATCACCAAACTTGCTACGAAATCACCAATTATGCTACGATATCACCAATCTTGCTACGATATCACCAATCTTGCTACGATATCACCAATCTTGCTACGATATCACACATCATGCTACGATATCACACATCATGCTACGATATCACCAATCTTGCTAAGATATCACACATCATGCTACGATATCACCAATCTTGCTACGATATCACACATCATGCTACGATATTACCAATCTTGCTACGATATCACACATCATGCTACGATATCACACATCATGCTACGATATCACACATCATGCTACGATATCACCAATCTTGCTAAGATATCACACATCATGCTACGATATCACCAATCTTGCTACGATATCACACATCATGCTACGATATTACCAATCTTGCTACGATATCACACATCATGCTACGATATCACCAATCTTGCTAAGATCACACATCATGCATCTGGGACGTAGCGTACGGGAGCGTGGGGGTTTACTGAACGCAGAATCGGTCGGTAAAAGACGATAATGGCTTGAGCCGGCGGTAAAACAGTTGAGTTAACCGAAAGCATGAAAACCTTTTGTCGGTTATGATGTTACTGTTCGTCTACAAGTGATTGTCGGTAAAAAAAAAAGTTGAGTGCAACATTTCCAAATAACATGAAAGATCCCGATTGTTGTCAGGTTTTCACGCTTTCGGTCAACCAATCGGCTTTACCGACGGCTTCGGCAATTATTTTTTTTCACCGAACGATTCCGCGTTTTACCGACAGCCTTAGTAAAATCAAAATCTTTCAAGTCATTGGGAAATGTTGCACTTAACTTGTCGACTTGTTGCTTGATACAACTGAAACCGTTTTGCCAACAATAACTTTTACTGAAGACTGTAGATTGCATCACTACACCACCAGTCAAAATGGTCACGCCATGCTCCTGTTTATCTCCACTTCACCTGCCTTTTATATCAATACTATCCATAATTAATGTTGTATCATCTAAACATTCAAATGCATTAGAGCGATATTTTACAGTTCTGTGAGGAACTGTGAGGAACTGTGAGGAACTGTGAGTTGGTGAAGGTCTATTAAACAGCGTAATTGATCAAAATATTTATCCAATTCGTGTATAAAACCAGTAGATTTTAGCGAAAGTCACCAACAGAGGTAACATTACTACTGGTTTCATTTTAAACGTTTGAATGTATATATATGTTGAGCATGACTTTAATAAGGTTTGAGCAATGCAAACTCAAAGTTTGACTGGAGTCCGACTTCGTATATCTTAGGGTTAAATATATGTACTTAGTTTCTCTATACAAATTAAACACCTATCTTTTGGCGGGTTAAATACTTATTATCTCTTGACGGGTTGAATACTTCTTATATCTTGATGGGTCAAATACTTATTATCTCTTGACGGGTCAAATACTTATTATCTCTTGACGGGTTGAATACTTCTTATATCTTGATGGGTTAAATACTTCTAATATCTTGATGGGTTAAATACTTCTTATATCTTGATGGGTTAAATACTTCTTATATCTTGATGGGTTAAATACTTCTTATATCTTGATGGGTTAAATACCTCTTATATCTTGATGGGTCAAATACTTCTTATATCTTGATGGGTTAAATACTTGTTATATCTTGATGGGTTAAATACTTCTTATATCTTGATGGGTTAAATACTTCTTATATCTTGATGGGTCAAATACTTCTTATATCTTGATGGGTTAAATACTTCTTATATCTTGATGGGTTAAATACGTATTATCTTTTGGCGGGTTAAATACTTACTATTTATTGACTGGTTGAATACTTACTATCTCTTGATGGGTTCAATTCCTCCTATCTCTTGACGAGTAAAATATTTAGTTCCTCTTTATAAGTTAAATCCTTATTATCTTTTGGCGGGTTAAATACTTACTATCTTTTTGAGGGTTAAATACTTACTATTATTTACGGGTTTAATACTTACTATTTATTGACGGGTTTAATACTTACTATCTCTTGACGGCTTGAATACTTACTATCTCTTGACGGCTTGAATACTTACTATCTCTTGACGAGTAAAATATTTAGTTTCTCTTTATAAGTTAAATATTTAGTTTCTCTTTATATGTTAAATACTCATTATCTTTTGGAGGATGAAATACTTACTATCTATTGACGGGTTGAATACTTACTATCTCTTAACGAGTAAAACATTTAGTTTCTCTTTATAAATTAAATACTTACTATTTCTGGACGGATTGAATACTTATTATCTCTTGACGGGTTGAATACTTACTATCTCGTGACGGGTTTAATACTTAGTTTCTCTTTACAAGTTAAAAACGTATAATCACATGGCAAGCTCTAGATTTACTATAACTTGACGAGCTTTTTGCTACGGTTTTCTTTTATTTTCCCTTATTTATTAAGTTTATTTTTTGCTGCAGCACGTGTTTTGAGTGGGGCTATTATTTCAAAAATGATCTGAGCAGAAAACTGAAGTAACTCCCCACTCTCCATATATCTGCAGAGTAAATGTGCAATTATTCGATTCAAATCAGTAATAGCAAGGGTAACAGCCTCCAATGCATTTAGAGATCAAATTTGTCAATATCATATTATAATACATTCTAGTTTATAAAAATTTTGTATTAAAAATAACTTGTCTTTCTTTTTAAATAAAACAATGTACTCTTCCTAACACTTTTTATATCGACAATAGTTGTTTATTTAATCTTAATTAGTTTACTCTTTGTCTAGTTATCTTATCTAATCATTAGTTTGCTATGCTATTTACTTGTCATCACTGTGTCCCCAAGGACAACGTTGCATGGAATTATAATCATTGATTGTTTTTTCCATAAAGCTCACTATCTCTTGAAGCATCATTCTCGACAAATAATCTATAAGATAGCCTGCCAGGCAAGGTAATATACGCCCACTGGCAGCTTTGATTTTAAATAAAAATATTTGGCAGTACATTAACAATTACCACTATGAAATATTCAACCTTCAGAGAAGAAAAAACAATCAATGATTATAATTCCATGCAACGTTGTCCTTGGGGACACAGTGATGACAAGTAAATAGCATAGCAAACTAATGATTAGATAAGATAACTAGACAAAGAGTAAACTAATTAAGATTAAATAAAGAATTGTGTCTTCTACAGTGTTTACGTGCTAAAAATTGAACGCTTTTTCAAGAACAAGGGCAATAACTCATACTAAATATTTTTCGATTTTTCTGATTTTCAATAGGGTTTATCCCTGGTTGATAACAAACACTCATGCCAAGTTTCGCTAAAATCCATCAAGAATTGTTCCTTCTAGAGTGTTTACGAGCTAAAAATTGAACGCGCTTTCAAGAACAAGGGCAATAACTTATTCTAAATATTTTTCGATTCTTCTGATTTTCAATAGGGTTCATCCTTTGGTGATTACGAACACTCATACCAAGTTTTGTCAAAATCCATCAAGAATTGTGTCTTGTAGAGTGTTTACGAGCAATTGTGGACGGACCGAAGGACGGACGGACATGGGTGACGGCATTATACGCCCCCCAATTCATGTGGGCGTATAAAAATCTGTCAAGAATTGAAGCTTCTGGATTGTTTACAGGCTAAAAATTGAACGCGTTTTCAAGAACAAGGGCAATTACTCATACTAAATATTTCTGATTTTAAATAGGGTTCATCATTGAGTGATTACAAACACTCTCACCAAGTTTCATCAAAATCCGTCAAGAATTGCACCTTCTAGAGTGTTTACGAGCGCTTCAAGAACAAGGGAAATAACTCATACTAAATATTTTTAGATGTTTCTCATTTTCATTAGGCTTCATCCTTGGGTGATTACAAACAACCATACCGAGTTTCGTCAAAATCAATCAAGAATTTTGCCTTGTAGAGTGTTTACGAGCAATTGTGGACGGACGGACGGACATGGGTGACGACAATATACGCCCCCAATTTCATTTGGGCGTATAAAAATTTAACATTACGAGGTCTTGAATAATACTCTCGAAAGAGCTAGTGGTCCCCATCTTCATAATGTCAAGCTATTGACTTCGTAACTTGACTACAATAGCAACCTGTGTAGTATTGTGGAATATAGTCAATCAGAGATCTTGACCGATAGCCTGGAACAAAAATGTGGCTTAATGTTTACAAGCTTTCTGTCGAGGACATTGATAGCCTGTATTTTCAAGCGTACAATCCCATTCAATCGCTGCATTTTCAAATGTCTATGATAAGTGGCTATTGCAGTCAAGGTATAAGACTAATTTCGTAATGGCTTGACATCGTGAAGGTGAGTGATTGTCCTGGTTGAAATTCTATCGTAACGAAGATCATCGTATCTTTCTGGTTTCAAGGTTATCTCTTTCAAGCTATAATTTTGAAAAATTACGTCCGTGTTTCAGCCGTTGATATACATTTTTTTAATAAATCAAATTTCACGTAATTACAGCACGATAGCTTTACGTCTGAAATATCTTGGAGAAAAAAATGCATGATCTCAGTATGCTAACCTGCGTTATCAGTACATGATATTCATGATTACAATTGTTTGATTTTATGCAGAAATAAAAGTACGAGAAAACTTTTTGATAAAAGCCAGCAGCCAGAAAATTAAATTGGATATAAGAATGTCAAACTACATTCGTATCAATTGCGGGGCTAGAATGCTCAACTCACGGAGGCTAACGAACCTTGGTGAAGATTAAACCGAATGACTTAACTAGGATATTTCCATTTAGCAGCATTGTTTGTCCAGCATCTTGATAATTAACTAATTAAAAAGGACGTTTTGAACCTTTTTTAAGATACGGCGAGAGGAGAAATAATTTAAATGTATTGAGATCTACATTTTGACAGAAGAGAATGTTTATTGCGAGTTCCATCTGTTGAGGGATCTTTAACCCATTTTACATTAAAATGCTTAAGACAATTTGCTATGTCGACCTCTTAGACCTGCATCAATGACAGGAGGAAAGCCAGTTGAAGTACTATCTTGATATATTCTCTTTCTGATTTTAGAACGGAGTATTAAGGTATAGCATAGTAAAGAGCGTCCAGGTATGATTCAAACGATAAATAATCCACTTTATTTGGAGGTAGGATAGGCAGTTATCAACACTGTTTGTAGGCCTGGTTTATAGCAGTTATTATTTATTTAACTACCTCAAGTCAAAATAGCCATGTTCAGAATCAGATGTGCGTCTTGGCGCGACTAATCACTCTGAGCCACCATGTTTAAAGAAAACAAACAACAAACGAACAAAAAAAATGAAATGAATGGAGTTTTACGTTTCTGCACCTTGTGGACTAATGAAGACGGGACATGCCATACAGGATGCAACAAGGGGAATTTAGCCAAGACAGCGACATTAGCCATCTTTTTTCGATTAACAAACGAACATTCAGAATCCGTAGTTTATTTTTTTAATATAACAAAGAAAGATCCAACAATAATCAATCAGCATCTTTATTTTCCCATTTCTAATATTTCGTAATATTGCAGCAATCAGACACCAGTGTGATAACATTTAAATTTCAATCTAAGAGGTTGTCTTCTTTGAATGTAAAAATTAAAATACTACCTCATACTACCTAATTTGTCCACATCCAGATAAGGTAAACTCAAATAAATATATAAATAATCTACTCAAATTCTTGAGTTTTATTCAAAATAAAACTGTAATCAATGCTATGATTTTAATTGAAATTTAATATTTTTTAACCAAATTAAACTTTGATTTACTTAAATAAATATGCCATGATTTGGCACATATCTTAAATTGCAATGGTGGTTTTCATTGATCTAACATCAAGTCGAAATAGTTTGAGTAGAATTGAATAGAACACTTTCTCAGGTTGATTTGAACATTTTTCTAAGGTTGATTTTGACACTTATCTTAAGTAGATTTGTATTCTTTGATACAGGAATGAATACTTTTATCATCATTGATTTGAATTTTCTAAGGTCGATTTGGACAATTTTCTCCTATTGCTTTTCTTAGATTGATTTGAACACTTTTCATGAGTTGATTTTGACACATTTCTCATGTATATTTGAACATGTTTCTAAGGTTGATTTGAACACTTTTCATGGGTTGATTTGAACACTTTTCTCAGGTTGATTTTGACACATTTCTCATGTATATTTGAACATGTTTTTAAGGTTGATTTGGACACTTTTCTCGAGTTAATTTGAACACATTTCTTGGGATGATTAGAACACTCTTCTTAGGTTTATTTTGACACCTTTCTCAGGTTGATTTGAACAACTGTCTCAGGTTGATTTGAACATTTATTTGGTATGAAGGCAGTACAGTGTAATATCTATTTGTGAACATTGAATCTAGTAAATCAGCACTTTACATTTAAAGTCGATATCACGCTTTTCTTCAGTGAAACAGAATGATTTTGGCCCTTATATCTAAAGGTTGAGTTCAGGAATTTTAATTCTTTAAATTTGAAAATGGGATCACTATACATGTAGTACTTTTATAATGGTGATTAAGGCACTATTTCAAGACTAAAATGATCACATTCAATCTATCAATTGTCTTGAGAATCACAGTTAATATTATTCCTTCTTCTTAAGAAAGCCTTTAACTTCCAGTCAGTATGGTTCATCATTAACGGGCCATTTTGAACACACAGTATCCTCATGTTATCAGCATATTCCAAATCTGGCAGTAACTGAAATACAAGGTTAACTGATCAAATGACCAAAAGACAGATTCTTGTGGATATATAGAAGGTTAAATGGAACTTAACACACATATTAGTAGATATTTACAGGTTATAAATATCTGTGTTTTAGGGGAATATGACTGTTGTTCATTGTATAACATGAGAGAGATAAGCTTACTACCTCTTTACCTCTCAAACTTGGCCGATAAGAATTTATATTCACCAGTTGGACTTACCTATACAACAGAGTCCCAGTATAATTCAATAACTACGTAATCTTAATAATGATTATTTAGTTTTATGGCTAATATAGATAATAGAAGGATTCCGTTGAATTGTTATGTAGGATTATTTGTTGTTCAGAACCCCATTGTCACGGTTCATAAAAATATTGGTAGTGAACTAATCAACATCTTATTCATTCTGCAACTCACTTCAGAATTCTGGGTTCATATTGATGGTTATGGTTCATAATATCAGCTCAGTGGAAAGGAGAAACAATGTTTCTATAACATTGTTTGTTATGGTTCATAATATCAGTTTAATGGAAAAGATATCATACTAACCTTAGGTGTAAGAAGGAAATATTGTGAATTGGCATTTCTACACACTGTTTCTACCACTAATTCGAACACCTTTCTTTCATTGACTGGATCCATTCCCTGTGTAATATATAACTAACTATATACTAATGAAAAAAACTCAGCAACTTTGCAGCACTAAATCAATTACATGTATCTGTTGAAATTTAAATATGTCATGTGCACAGCTCAGTCATTATAATGTTTGATTAACGACTTCTAGTCAACTGACATAGTATAGATTAATATAAAGGAAGCTAACAAGTTACAGATACGATGTCAATATTGCTAACAAGTTACAGATACAATGTCAATATTTCTAACAGTAACAAGTTACAGATACGATGTTAATGTTGCTAAGTAGTTACAGATACGTTGTCAATGTTGCTAAAAGGTTACAGATATGATGTCAATATTGCTAACAAGTTACAGATACAATGTCAATATTGCTATTAAGTTACAGATACGATGTCAATATTGCTAACAAGTTACAGATACAATGTCAATATTGCTATTAAGTTACAGATACGATGTCAATATTGCTAACAAGTAACAGATACGATGTCAATATTGCTAACAAGTTACAGATACAATGTCAATATTGCTATTAAGTTACAGATACAATGTCAATATTGCTAACAAGTTACAGATACAATGTCAATATTGCTATTAAGTTACAGATACAATGTCAATATTGCTAACAAGTTACAGATACAATGTCAATATTGCTATTAAGTTACAGATACAATGTCAATATTGCTAACAAGTTACAGATACAATGTCAATATTGCTATTAAGTTACAGATACAATGTCAATATTGCTAACAAGTTACAGATACAATGTCAATATCGCTAACAAGTAAATGGTACGATGTCAATATTGCTAACAAGTTACAGATACGATGTCAATATCGCTAACAAGTAACAGGTACGATGTCAATATTGCTGAAAGTTACAGATACGATGTCAATATCTCTAACAAGTAACAGGTACGATGTCAATATCGCTAACAAGTAACAGGTACGATGTCAATATCGCTAACAAGTAACAGGTACGAATAGGGACCCATACCCATTGCTTACCTGATTAATTTCATCAACACATCTAAAAGGACATTTGGCTAATTCTTGTAATGCCAACATATATAATACAGTAGCGACACTTCTCTCTCCACCACTTTGATGATGTGGAGTTAACTCCCTTAGAGCATCAGCATCACGATATTTAACTTTAATTTTAACTGAATACTTCTCATAGTCTTCCTACAATCAAAATATAAATTATTAGTAAGATTAATTCCATGTCATTGAATTGAATGTAGGCTACTATAAATGAACAGACCTGTACTTACTTCTTTTCTAATCCTGATTATGATAATTTGCATGCACTGAGCTAACCTTTGCTAGAAGAGTTGCCTCAGAATATTTACAAAATATACTACATTAGAAATATACAAAACACTATATGCTTTTTCCATGTCAGCTCCTGACATTTAAAAAATTACTATTTAAAATGTTCATCAAATGAAAGCTGAAGCACAAAACCTGGCCTGTTGAAATTATATAATTGTTTACTTACAGGGTTTTCTGGGATTGCCAATTCAACCTCCCCAGCACATTTCATACATTGAAAAAAATAACTGAAATTTTTATTGATCCTTGCAATAAGTTGTTGTAAAGGCCCTAGCCATTCTTCTTTAGCTCGGTTCACCTCATCTTGATGGTTTTCTTTAGCTGTTAATCTCTGTTTTAACTCTTTCTCTAGTTTATTGATAGAATCTTTTCTTTTATGATACTCTTTTACTACCTGTAGATATAAATATGTATATATAATCATGGTCTGACATACTGTAACATTGTGGTCTTAAGACATCAAGTATGTATCAAGAGTTATCTCCCTTGAGAGATACATTAAAAGCCTGAATGGTTATGGTGGTGATAATTTCATTGAGTGTGCCTTATCTAAAATCCAAACCAACCTGAAAACAACTCAGTCTCTAACAGAACATTGTGGAGAGGCTGGATCCTTTAAAATTATCACAAAATATGAAGTAAACAATAACAGAACCCTGAGTCTGCGGTCTCAAGTAATAAACGTTTAAACTGACAAGGCACTAGAAAATAAATTTACCGATTCATCAGTCTGTAAAGTACAATCAGCTCGAGCTTGTTCTTCATGTATTTCAGCTTCTATAGTCTCTAATTCCAGCGGACAGGTTGAAAATAGCTGGAAAATATAATCATCAATGATTGCTATTAACATATACAAAACACTGTTATACTGTATACAAGCACTTCAGCGATAGAAGTACAACTGCTACACAAATACCATTAAGGTGTGTCATATTTCAGAATAGTATTCAACAATAAAATCTCACAAAGGCTTTAAATTTCAAGAAGACTTACATTTTTCCATTCCTGGGAGAGTTCTTCATCCTGAGCAGTATTGGTAGCTTTTTTAGCAATAGACAACATCCTTCTGGCTTCATCTTTTACTTTGTTGGAACTTTCTTTTAACTCTCTCAGTTGACCCTAAAATATCACAATACATTCAATTTGAACCTAAAGATGGAGAATTATAAGGCACTTTGTTGCTTCAGATTAGATTAATGAAGAAAGACCAACCATTCAGTGTGCAGGAAAGGGACCTCTGTCAGAGGAACTGCATTAGTCTTAATTTTTCATGTTCACTGCTTGTAGTATATAGAACCTCATTGATGCTTTTACGATCTTGAGGGTGGCAAGAAAGCCTCCAACACGCCTAATCACCAGAGGTTTGGTCCATGGAACTTTCATATCTAAAAGTGTTATTCCTGATTCAAAGCAGCTAAATATTCTTCAACCCACTGCACTTGGAACTTATCGAATGCATAATTAAAAAGATTTCTCTATAAAAGAAGGGAA
>NW_008706746.1:7988607-7989856 GCF_000327385.1 Lottia gigantea
TAAATAATATATCAATAATATAGCTTTCTGTTTACTAACTTCCATACATTTTCTAAATAATATATCAATGGTATAGCTTTCTGTTTACTAACTCCCATACATTTCTAAATAATATATCAATAATATAGCTTTCTGTTTACTAACTTCCATACATTTCTAAATAATATATCAATGATATAGCTTTCTGTTTACTAACTTCCATACATTTCTAAATAATATATCAATAATATAGCCTTCTGTTTACTAACTTCCATACAGTTCTAAATAATATATCAATAATATAGCTTTCTGTTTACTAACTTCCATACATTTCTAAATAATATATCAATAATATAGCTTTCTGTTTACTAACTTCCATACATTTCTAAATAATATATCAATAATATAGCTTTCTGTTTACTAACTTCCATACATTTCTAAATAATATATCAATAATATAGCTTTCTGTTTACTAACTTCCATACATTTCTAAATAATATATCAATAATATAGCTTTCTGTTTACTAACTTCCATACATTTCTAAATAATATATCAATAATACAGCTTTCTGTTTACTAACTTCCATACATTTCTAAATAATATATCAATAATATAGCTTTCTGTTTACTAACTTCCATACATTTCTAAATAATATATCAATAATATAGCTTTCTGTTTACTAACTTCCATACATTTCTAAATAATATATCAATAATATAGCCTTCTGTTTACTAACTTCCATACATTTCTAAATAATATATCAATAATACAGCTTTCTGTTTACTAACTTCCATACATTTCTAAATAATATATCAATGGTATAGCTTTCTGTTTACTAACTTCCATACATTTCTAAATAATATATCAATAATACAGCTTTCTGTTTACTAACTTCCATACATTTCTAAATAATATATCAATAATACAGCTTTCTGTTTACTAACTTCCATACATTTCTAAATAATATATCAATAATACAGCTTTCTGTTTACTAACTTCCATACATTTCTAAATAATATATCAATAATACAGCTTTCTGTTTACTAACTTCCATACATTTCTAAATAATATATCAACGGTATTGTTTTCTGTTAACTGACTGGATTTTCATTCATAAAGTGTCACAGACAGCTTAATTTTAGCAATGTATACAGTAAGAAGACAATGAATGACCATCATCATTCTTCAAACCAGCTTTGAGCTCTTGAGTCTCTAGATTAAAAAAGCTCTTAGCTTCTTGAGCTGGACTATAATAATTATATTCACAAA
>NW_008706746.1:7989906-7991049 GCF_000327385.1 Lottia gigantea
TCAAAATAAAATTCTTTTTTACTCTTTTAACTGCTGAGTGGTTTTAAACGATCAACATCTATTTTATTGTGTCATTCGAACAACTAGACTGAAGTATTGATATGAGGCGTATGCATTATTTCAAATTGTCCAAAACCCCAAGTTAGCAAGCTAGCACCTTACTCCAAAAGTCATCCCAGTTTCCGAGCTTGGTCTATTCACATACCTTGTAACTCTCTCTTCTTGTTGTTGATATCCATTCTGAGACTGTCACCCTGTTGATTCAAGTTACTCATTTCTTTCCCAGCATTCCTCATATCTAGATTGATCTTTTCTATAGCAGGCTGAAATTATAATTTCAATTCATTTCTTAAATCATAATTTCATTTCATATACAAAGATTGATCTGTTTTATATTGGACAAGATTCTTGCCTTGCTGAAGTGACGGTCCTGTGCAGTTGATTTTAACAAAATACCGTTAATTTAATGCATGACAGATTGCTGAAGTTCGTCTGTCCTACTGGTCAACCTGTGTTAACAATCAAAAATATTAAATTTCAATACCTGTACATCTTCTGTAGTGTCTAAGTTTGATAATTCTTTCTCTAAAACATGTAACTGTTTCTTTAACCCACTTAACCTGGTCAAATAGAAAAAATAATTTCAGATTTCATAGGGAATCTCTGCTTTACCTGTCCCAATTTCATATTTAACCATGTAGTTCTTATATACAAAGGAATTCCCATGAGTATACACTGTAGCATGTGGACCAAATAGATAATCCTTTCTTAAAAATGAATGAAAAAATAATAATACCTCAGATAGCTTGAAAATTGTAATTAATTTGATGCACGATATAACATCTAAATTGTCTTTCATATTGAGAGAAAAAAATGTCTTAGCCAAAATCAAAAGTATTTTTCTTACTTTTTCAATCTTCCATCTTCCTCCTCTTGTTTAAATTTCAAATCTTTCTGAATGTCAGTTATCTGAAAACGATGAAGAAATAAAAAAGTTACTCTTCAAGAAATGTATTTTGTTTTTTAAGTGGGATGTTATGTAGGAACGTCCGCTATTATTTGTAAAATTGAAAACGTACACGACAATTCACTTTGCCAGAACAAAATAAGTCAATCTCTTTTTTACTCTCAAACTGCATATTT
>NW_008706746.1:7991099-8050158 GCF_000327385.1 Lottia gigantea
TTCCATACATTTCTAAATAATATATCAATAATATAGCTTTCTGTTTACTAACTTCCATACATTTCTAAATAATATATCAATGATATAGCTTTCTGTTTACTAACTTCCATACATTTCTAAATAATATATCAATAATACAGCTTTCTGTTTACTAACTTCCATACATTTCTAAATAATATATCAATAATATAGCTTTCTGTTTACTAACTTCCATACATTTCTAAATAATATATCAATGGTATAGCTTTCTGTTTACTAACTTCCATACATTTCTAAATAATATATCAATAATATAGCTTTCTGTTTACTAACTTCCATACATTTCTAAATAATATATCAATAATAAAGCTTTCTGTTTACTAACTTCCATACATTTCTAAATAATATATCAATAATATAGCTTTCTGTTTACTAACTTCCATACATTTCTAAATAATATATCAATAATACAGCTTTCTGTTTACTAACTTCCATACATTTCTAAATAATATATCAATGGTATAGCTTTCTGTTTACTAACTTCCATACATTTCTAAATAATATATCAATAATATAGCTTTCTGTTTACTAACTTCCATACATTTCTAAATAATATATAAATAATATAGCTTTCTGTTTACTAACTTCCATACATTTCTAAATAATATATCAACGGTATTGTTTTCTGTTAACTGACTGGATTTTCATTCATAAAGTGTCACAGACAGCTTAATTTTAGCAATGTATACAGTAAGAAGACAATGAATGACCATCATCATTCTTCAAACCAGCTTTGAGCTCTTGAGTCTCTAGATTAAAAAAGCTCTTAGCTTCTTGAGCTGGACTATAATAATTATATTCACAAATGTTCCTAGCAAGGAAGGGAATGGGTACCTTTATGGGACACCTGATTTCACATTGATTTTAACACGGAAAATAAGAAAAAAGCAATAAGTTTATTACCACAAAATAAAAATAAATATTCAAGATTCTTACCAAAGTATTAGATTTTAATTCCTTCAATATTTTACATTTTTTGATAGTAATCTGTTTAATCTGATTCTTTGCATCATTTTCTTCAGCTGTCAAATCGACCTTCTCTGATTCTACACGTAATATACTGTCTTTTTTATGTGATATCTGAGTCTGTAGTCGTCTTTCTATTCCTTTCTGTTCTTGTAATTTTTTCTGAAATAAAATCATAATAACATAGTTGTAATTGTTGATTGAGGATGTGTATAGCTTCTATTTGTGTTATAATTTTCTTTGTATGAAAAGTTGATAATTCAAGACCAATGCACTTGGAGTGCACTGAGTTTACAATTTTCATTTTGATTTGAAGAAAGAACTAGAATAGATAATATAATATCATCACAATCTTTCTCTAAATAGTATTTTCAAAAAGTTGGAAATGATTTAGGTGCTTAGTGTTCAACAGTTGTACGCCTAACTCAATAAAATTCAAAATACAAGTCAGTACTAACCTTTTGTTCTCTCAGTTGATTGAGAGTTGCATCCCATTCTTTTGATTTAGTCTGAATTTCACGATATTTATCTTCTAGAGATTTGATTATTTTCTCATGGCTCTGAAAAAAAGGCATATCCATTTTATGGCATAACACTTTTGATACTTACAATCAATCAATCAATCATACTTTTATCATGGTTAGCTTAAAAGAAACACAACTGACCTGTATTTGTCTTTTTAATTGATTTTCTCTCTCTACATCAGTTGAAATGGACAGAAAACTGGATTCTCTACAAAATACATCATGATGTTATAGAGCAGAGGACAATACATGAACAATATATTTATACAAACTGAACAAACAAAAACAGACAAGTATTAAACATACTTACTTGATGAGAGTGTTTTTAGTTGAACAGGACCCATCATACTTGGATTTTTTAATGGAATACTGAAAATATTATAATAACATAGTGAGAAAAAGTTGGTCAAATGGTGGGTGTGAATTCTAATCTTAGTCTGTTGACTTTGAAAAAGTAGTCTTTCCTTCATATTTCAGTTGGTACAGAAAATCTGGGAGAGAGGAATGCCAAGAGGTTTAGCCAAAGGTGAACCTAAGTTGTTAAACTTGTCAAAGATGGTTGTTTCTTTGCTCTTTCTTTCTTCAGTTTGAATCTTCATTTCCAAACTAACTTTGTTGAACTATATTTCATTTGAATTAAAAGGCCCCATCTAATAAAATCTGGGATTGGCTAACCCACCATGAGTCATTGTTAAAAAAAAATGAATTCTACATGACACACTTTGATTGGATAAAAATTCATTAGAACAGGATTGTGGTAGAAAACTTGTTAGATAACAATGGAGAGGAAAAATATTAGAAAAATTGTTATCTACTTTAAGATTGAAAGGTGCTTGGATAAATTACAAATTGACAGTAATGGCCTACCTGAGTATCAGCAGTATAAAACATGTTTAATTCAGAATGATCTTTAATAACACCATCTACATTATCTTTAGTATATTTATCTCCTACTGGTATAGAATGAACACGATATAAACAACATAGATATCTCATCACAGGATCAGGGCATTCAAACATATCTTTTAAATAATGGTGAAAACCATAGCGTCTGAAATATAAACAAGGATAGTTAAACCAGTATTACAAGGAATAGATTTATAACTATTTTTCTTACAAGTAAAAAAATATCAAGTAAATCTTGGAAGAACACTCCACTATTGACATTCTCGTTACAATAATACTATAATTCTTTATACATTTAACTACAAGTTCACTCAAGATGTGTTAGATTCTCATTCTGTTACTGGTAGTTACATCAGCTGTTACAGTGAATAATTAAACTACTTATCGACTATTTAATTTTGAGGCGTTTTTGTAGCTCAATTAGATTTCATAGATTAGTTATTCTGTGCATTTGTGAGCCAGAAAGTTAAGGCTAATTGGTATACTTGTGAGAAAGTTGACCTAAACTGATTAGGCTAATCATCCTAATTGACCCAGTAGGTGTTCAGGCAATTTTATCAGACTTTTCTAAGATGGCGCCATGTGGAAGTTCAATAACAATAATAATCAAAATAGATGACTTTCTTTTGTTGTTTTGCAGTCATATTGCCTAACCACCCATATCAAATTTCGCAATTGTAGACCACTTGTAACCTAATCAAAATTGCCCCAAATCGTACTGGCAAATCGAAACCAAATCAAATTAGCTGATAAAAACACCTAATGGCTGAGTATCTGTTTGAAATGAATACTGACCTATAGTGATTAATATCATATTTAGCTTTATAAGATGACACAGCTTGAGGTGGCATTTTAGCAGCATTAACTTTCAGTTTCTGTTGATCTCTAACAGCAGATAGAAATACTTCCAGATCTTCAGCATTCTCTACTACAAACATCTTCATATCATTAAAGGAGATGTGAGTTTCTAAATACTTGGCATCAGCTGGATTATATACATTCACCTGGAATGGAAAACAGTGAATGAACGACTGGATATTTATTCAAATATGTCTTGATCTGTGCGTATATAAAAAGACTGGATAATTGTGATAAAAAGATTACATTATCAGTATTTAGGGATGCTGGGCAATATCAGCTTCAGATGATGGAAGGGGCCTATAACTTGCCATCAACCAACCAAGTAGAAAATCAGAAATATGCATGCCTGAAAGAGTGGAATACTAAAAACCTTTTCGAGACTACATTAAATTATATAGAAAAGATAAAAAAATTTCCTTTGGAATATTTCAAAGGAGGCAAGATGAATATTGAAACAACACAAAATTTCTGTTAACTTACACAGAGCAGAACAGGTTCACAAATTTCTCCTCTAAACTTATCTCTATTTTGTCTTAACCACACAACAGCTTCATATGTATCCCTGTGACTACGTCGTAAACTTTCTAGTCTTTGATTACCAATATCTTGTAGCCTGCGTAATGACAGCTGCATCTCTATTGGTCAATTAAAATAGATTAGAAGGTTTCAGCAGTGCAATAAACTTGAAAGTAAAACTTGATAATAAAGTGGAAGTCAACAGTCAACCAGGCTTTATATGTGTTATCAAGAAAAGACCATTGCAAAAAGGTTTGACTGAGGTACAGTAGAAATGAAAAGATCCTTACTTAGTATTATCTTCTCAAAATAAAATTCTTTTTTACTCTTTTAACTGCTGAGTGGTTTTAAACGATCAACATCTATTTTATTGTGTCATTCGAACAACTAGACTGAAGTATTGATATGAGGCGTATGCATTATTTCAAATTATCCAAAACCCCAAGTTAGCAAGCTAGCACCTTACTCCAAAAGTCATCCCAGTTTCCGAGCTTGGTCTATTGACATACCTTGTAACTCTCTCTTCTTGTTGTTGATATCCATTCTGAGACTGTCACCCTGTTGATTCAAGTTACTCATTTCTTTCCCAGCATTCCTCATATCTAGATTGATCTTTTCTATAGCAGGCTGAAATCATAATTTCATTTCATATACAAAGATTGATCTGTTTTATATTGGACAAGATTCTTGCCTTGCTGAAGTAATGGTCCTGTGCAGTTATTTTAACAAAATACTGTTAATTTAATGCATGACAGAATGCTGACAAAATCATTACAACTTGGCCTGTTATCTACTCTTTCAACATTTTATTTCCCAGATGAATCACACATCAGACTTTCATTCTGAAATGCAATACAGATTGCTGACAAAGTTCATCTGTCCTACTAGTCAACCTGTGTTAACAATCAAAAATATTAAATTCCAATACCTGTACATCTTCTGTAGTGTCTAAATTTGATAATTCTTTCTCTAAAACATGTAACTGTTTCTTTAACCCACTTAACCTGGTCAAGCAGAAAAAATAATTTCAGATTTCATATGGAATCTCTGCTTTACCTGTCCCAATTTCATACTTAACCATAGTTTATTTCATGTTGTTCTTATATACAAAGGAATTCCCATGAGTACACACTGTAGCATGTGGACCAAATAGATAATCCTTTCTTAATAATGAATGAAAAATAATAATACATCAGATAGCTTGAAAATTGTAAATATTTGATGCACTTGCAAAATTGTCTATCATATTGAGAAATAAAAAAGTCAGAAATCAGAAATATTTTTCTTACTTTTTCAATCTTCCATCTTCCTCCTCTTGTTTAAATTTCAAATCTTTCTGAATGTCAGTTATCTGAAAAACGATGAAGAAATAAAAAAGTTACTCTTCAAGAAATGTATTTTGTTTTTTATGTGGGATGTTATGTAGGAACGTCCGCAATTTTTTTTTAAATTGAAAACGTACACAACAATTCACTTTGCCAGAACAACATAAGTCTAATCTCTTTTTTCCTCTCAATTTCACGCTTTTAATAATATTCAGATAGAATACAATTACTAAAGATACAACTAATTGTATTTGAAAAGTGTTAAATTAAAAGTTTTCAATATCACAAATTAAAAACAATTTAAACTACATTACCTTATCAGTCCAACTCTCTAATTCATCTGTAGCTGATTTCACCTTATCAGCATAACTTTTAATCTGTGTACTCTATAGGAAATAAATTTCAACAGAAATAATCAGTTATATTGACCTTCTAATAGAAATCCTTAATTGACAACACAACATTTATTCTCATGGAATTATCAGCATAACTTTTTATTTGTGAGCATCTTACAAGCCAAAATCCAAGGGAATTAAAGTAATACCAACCTCAAGTAGGTCCAAAAGTCTATGCTGGTGTCATAATTACCAGTTTATATATATCAAAGATAATAACTTACTTTCTGTTTAATCTGGGCTTCAAATGATTCTTTAAGGTGTTTAGCTGCCTGAAGTTCTTTTTCTAAAGGAATGAGGCTGGATTTTGCTTTCTTTAATTCATCCTCTTTTTCTTTTAAATTGTTCCTTTTTTCTATATAACTCTTTCTGGTGTTTTCATATTCCTAAAATAGACATAATTAACATATCTTGATTGATTCAATTGAATAACATTCTTGAACTACAAATACCTTCTTCCTTTTGACAACAACAGATAATGAATCATCCACTCTAGCATGCAATAGATAAAGCAAATACTTCACAGCCCAACTTTGAAATATACTTTAACTGCAAATATAACTGTAAATATCCATTGAAAACTAAGAGCTTTAGCGATTTTAATATCCATGACAAGGGCCAGAACTCTTATCTTGTGTGTAATAATCTTAGGATCTGGTTGTTTTTTTAGGTTGTATCTGTTCTCTTGTGGAAATTACATCACAATATCAGTGACCAGACTGAATGACTTTATTTTATTTAAATAACTTACCACCCAAGGTTTTTTCTTCTTCAGTAAATCTATTCTTTCAATATGTGATTGTCTTTCACCAAAGTTTTTAACATCTTGTTCCAGACGTGCATTTTTCTGTTTTTCTTGTTCCAGTCTGTCTCGTAATGTTGTGAAATCAATTTCTAAAGTTCTGGCTTGTTTCCTGGCATCTTTCAGTTTCTGATGGTTTTCATACAATTCCATACCACCAACCTAGTCAACAAAGTTACAATAAACAGACAGTAAAGTCTTTGAATGGCATTTAGCACTTGTGAGTACAATATATAGACACAGCTTTATGGAACAACAATCACTGGTTAAAGTTTTATGCAACGTTTCGACGTGTTTCCCTCGTCGTCCTCAGGCACATAATGAGAAGAAGTGATGGGCAAACTATATATACATTAATGCTTATTATTAAGAACACACAATGTGTCTATATATAAACAGATAGTACCGGTAGTTAAGGTTTTGAGGCAATGACAAATTCACCATATTAATTATATATATTTCATCAAAATGCATAAAATGTTCTATTCATATTTGTGAATGTCAACGTGGCAATAGTAAGTCTATTGACAATAAATTACCAGTTATATCATTCTGTATTATCTGAACATGTACAGCATTGAAAAACTCATATTGAATTTATCTAATAGCCCATATCGCAATACATATTGCATTGCAGCCCTGATATGATATCGTTTCATATCGTATAATATCACAGCCCTCATATTGTGATATGTATCATACAGTGACATGTTTAGGCAATATCCAGTACTACTACAGAAAGAGAATATTAAGTTAACTTACCGCCTTTTCTGTATTCTCCAACATTTCTTGTTGAGACATTTTTGCAAAATCTGCCACTTTCTCTTGTGGCAAAAACTGACATAAATTACCAACTTGAATACTCAATCTAGCTGCTGTTTCTTCAACCTGAATAAATCATTAACACATGTATTTGACAATCTGTAATCAGAGTTCTAACTAGTGCTAAAACATTCTTTTAATGTCTGAACATACTGGTATGGTATACTGCTTGTGGATATCAAGTATCAATATCAAATAAAAATATTTATTCAAATTGATGTGGAACAAAAACACCAATAGCCCGGTTTATTGGCTCAGTTTAAAGGGGAATAGTCAGCATTTAATAACAAAATATAAAACATACAGCTTTCTGTGTAGATGGTCTACCATTGACCTTCCATGTCGATGAATTATTTTTATGTATTTCACGTTTAATAATATAGTTATCTCCTGAGGCATTGAACCTAAAATAAAAACAAGTTTAATATTTAGATATTTGTCCATTTGAAATAACACTTGGAAGATTCATACAAACAAGACACACATTTCCTTCTGTAAATTCAATTTCACAAAGTATATGAAAATTCATTACTATTTATTAGTTGGTATGAAATCAATTAACAAATTGTAAACTATTTTCTGTATGTACCAGTAGCTCAGTATAAAAAGTGTAATTAATAATAAGAGTTCTTTTTACCCTAGTTTCATTTATAGGTACTAGGTAGTTATTATCTACGTTATAGATATACATTATATAAACTAATATAATTTTATAATTATACTTGACTGTTTCATCTCCATTATGGAGACTCGGTCTGTGATAGTATATATTTTGATTTAATAAAACAACTGAGATATGCAAGCATTTAATATTATTGTATTATCATATTTTATTTATTTAAGATAAAAAAATAACATATTGCTATTCTGAAACGACAGAAGTGGGACAGTTCTTTCCTTCATATTGATGTATTAAATAAAAATAACAGTACAATGGATTATCATCAATCTAAATGCTCTATAAGAAAGAGGTTGGGTCCCCAAGACCTTATTACTTACAATTCAAGTTCAATTTTTCCTGCAGAATTTCCATATTTAATGTATTCAGAAAACTGAGAAGCTCGACCCAATAGACTTGTTTTTCCAGCCAACCCCAAACATATAGCACATACTATAGTTGATTTACCAGTCCCATTTGGTCCAATGATAACATTTAAACTGGGTCCAGGATAAAATTCCACTGAATCATACGTCCTGAAAAATGTTAAATATTGACATCAAATAGTATTCTTCTAAAGAAACAAAAAAAATCAGTCTAAAAGAAAAAGAACATATCATGATAAATGACTTCTTGTAGGTTATTCTTGTGGGTTCTCTCTACAAAATGAATTTTTGAGTAAGGATAACTTATTTTGAGTGAGGTTACCAGACCTAGCTGCATCATTTTTCTGCTATTGTGTTTTGTAAAAAATCATGGCCCTCATAAATTAAATCAAACAATTTAATGATCCGGATGTATAAAATGCATGTTAAAGGTAGACCCTACAGGTGCGGCATTTTGGGGGTTGATTTGTGCCTTACATGGAAATAGTCTGCAGAGCAATTAAAAATCTTTAATAAACGTTAACCCTGAAAACTGATATTATTTATCCAATTTACAAGTTGCTTAAAGTGACAGCTGCACCATTTTGGGGGGTTGATTTTAGTCTTGAATATATGTAAATAGTCTTCAGAACTACTAGGAATGTAAGAAAATCGCATAATTCCTTTACAATACTTCAAACTAGGAATTTTAATCACTATTTCTATATATGTCTCTTCTATATATCGAGTCGTCATTTTAACATTCAATCGCAGATAATTCTAGACACACATGGGTTTGAAGGTTGAAATTTTGATAGTGAGATGTGAACATCATGACTGATTGGCTCAGCTAAAAAAAATCCTGTTTAAGAGACTGAGTAAGATTGATAAAAAAAATGGCGCACCAGTTCCTTTAACAAATCAATGTGGAATTTTATCAGCTGATTGGGCCACCTGGTGTATTTCAATGTAGGCCCCTTTCTATGGAAAATTATCCATGTTCCGAAAGTCAATATAAATTAAGTAAAAAAGAAGAAAATGTCATTTCAAATTCATGAAAAGAAAATCTAAAGATAAAGAAATGGGAAAAATTTGATGCTTTTCATTACATAATCAATGTCTGACAATGCCAATTAAAGTCAAAGACATTTGTTCTGTTTGTCAGAAGTTGTGGTTGGCAAATTCAAGACACAGATTTGAGCCAACCAAAAGTTGACAAGACTTACAAGATATTTTCGAGTTTTATTCGAACTATGGAACCTTCAACAAAACTGTCCTTCCCCTGGTTTGCTCGAGAACCGCTAGCATTTTCATGTCTAGGCATACTTTCATTCTAAGAAACGATATTCTTAGAAAAAACTTCAAAAGATTTCCCGCAATTTTCGTCAAACCTGGAAATTCCCCTCAGTTGACTTTAGTATCGTGTAATAACTTGATATGGAATTAATTAAGGACTTATTCTTATTGATAAAGATTAATAAACCTTCAGATGTCGTGATTTGTAAGTCAAAACTATTTTTCAAGCAGAAAAATGATTGTAAAAATCATAGACAGACTAGATGATGAAAAGATATTTTTAATCCAAATACATATTTTACACTGATTATAATTATTGGGAATTCCTCTGTCTAAAAATAGTAATGGTTTCCTGGGGAATTCTTGTTCCGGTGAAGTATGAAAAATATGAGACAATTTGTAATTATCAGATGATCTGGGCGAAACCGAAAGGAAATATAGATCTATAGTAACTTTCACTCATTTGAAGAAGTAAGCCTTTGAATGAATCTGATTTCAGCCACGAATTCCTAAGTTTTTCAGAGGATTCTCTATTTCGGATGGAAACTTGTTGAAATCAGAGCCGGACGGATCAGAATCCAGTGTCACTGTAGTGTTAAGTTACATTTATTTGTTCTGAGGCTAGAGAAAGAAGAGTAAACCGATAAATGTGAACAAGAAATAGGCTTATTCCAATCAAATCTATAAACTGAAGACTTGGACCCTGTTTCTCAAAAGTCCGTACGACTAAACATAAACACGTTGAGTGAAGAAGAAACGTTATTTTTGACGTTATCAAATCATTGAGGTATAATGTTTACGTTCGTTCGTTAATCTACGATATTTTGAGAAACGGAGTCCAGAAATAAAGGGAATTTATGTATGTGTAAGAAACATAAACCTTAGGCTGGCAGGCTGTTGCTTCAACTGTTATTTTAGTTATAAGTAACCAATGTGATGTTAACTTGAGTGGGGCTGCCATTTCAGTTTAATTTCATAATTCCACAAACTTTGGTCATACATTTGAGTTACAGCAACCGTGTAACTGACATCTTAACACCCAGACATTCAACCCTTGTGTTAAGTTCCAGTGTTTTATTGGAGAGTTAATTCAAATATCAAAATGAATGTGATATTAGCTGTCAAACAATATGTCAGTAAAATGATAGAAGAAAGTGGACCTGGTATGAAAGTTTTATTGATGGACAAAGACACTGTAAGTACATTTTTCAACAAATCTTTTTAGAAATATATGTCAAATACCAGGGCTTAAAAAAAGATACCTTGAACCACTGATATTTGATTTTTTTTAATATTTAAAACCATTGAAAGCTCATTAAAAATTGTTTGTTTTATGAATATATTTTCAGACTACGTATGTTAGTATGGTTTATGCCAAGTCAGAAATTTTACAGAAAGAAGTCTATTTGTTTGAAAATATAGATTCTGGAGCTAGTCGCGAATCCATGAAACATCTAAAATGTATCACATTTCTACGTCCAACACAAGAAAATGTACAATTATTAGCCAGCGAATTAAAGTCTCCAAAATATGGACTCTATTATATTTGTAAGTACCAATATCAGTGGTATTTCTTCTTTAAGGGATTTTGTGTATCGGGGACATTGATAGCATCAGTTTGCACTATTCCAATTTTCAATCAGATATTTTATGTATTCATTCATGTAAAACCCAATAATCCTTCAGCCATCTGATTGCAAACCAATTCAAATTCATTGTATAAACCTCTTAATCTGTACGGTATATAGTTTTTGTAGAGACTATCTCCAAAGGACACAGTGTAACAGTCAAATATGTATTCATTTTGTTGTAGATTTTAGTAATGTTATCAGTAAACAGGATGTAAAGATACTGGCTGAGGCAGATGACCAAGAAGTTGTACGAGAAGTTCAGGTATATTTTTCAGTTAGTTTTGAGTAAACTTCTTAACATTTACTAATCTGCAACCTATGAATATGTAGAATTTCAATAATAAAAATGATTTAGAAATATTCCTGGAGCTCTAGATTAGTTACATTTTGATTGTTAACACCAAATCTTTCTATTTAGTGAACAGCTTTACAGCATTATTTATCAATAATTTTAATCGTTTACAATGAAGTTTAATAACGAGTTTGATATTATTTGCTGATGTTTGTTTGAATTTTGGTACTATTTATCAATCTTTACAATGTATAGAGCAACACCCTTTAATATTTATTGTTGTAATGATTATTTTCAGGAATTCTATGGAGATTACATAGCTGTAAAT
This sequence comes from Lottia gigantea, assembly GCF_000327385.1. Taxonomy (NCBI): domain Eukaryota; kingdom Metazoa; phylum Mollusca; class Gastropoda; family Lottiidae; genus Lottia; species Lottia gigantea. The sequence goes on from NW_008706746.1 coordinate 8,002,826, forward strand.
CCTCACCTATACTCCTTTAATTTGATTGGCTGTGCACAGGTAAGTGTCAAGCTGACTCTGTCTTCTGTGCTTTTCTTTATAACAGGATTCAATTTCCATTTGAATTGCAATTTGTCGCACCAAAATCATGTGGAAAATTACTTTGAATTTTGATTCAAATTTTATAACATGTAGTGAGTAAATGAAATGACTTGGTAATAGACCTTAAATTGATACATAGCTGAATATAAATCAATCTTAATAGTCCTTCAAGTTAAAATTGAATTTAAACAATCCAGGTGAAATAATTTATTTTAATATTCAGTCTCTAGCCTGGTCTAAGCCTGTTTTAACCAGAACAGCACAAGGCTTAGCAGCTGTGTTATTATCACTCAAGAAATGTCCCTTCATTAGATACCAGAACTCTTCAGAGATGGCTAGAACTCTTGCTGAAAGTGTCAAGGTAAGAGATCTCAATAGTGACTAGTATAACTGGGTTGTCCACAAGTGCTGTCGCCTGAGGATTGTTGTTATGTTTTGAATTATAAATCTCTGGATCTGTTGTGATGATATTTACTGGTGATAGGTATTGAAAGCTGACACTGAGTTGATTCCCGAAAACACTGTTTGTGGCCTCAGAATTTTTCTTAACCTGAAGAAGGATTTAAACCCATGATACCTATTTGCCTTGCAGACAATAATCCAATAAGCTTCAGACTGAGCAACAATATAGATAGTGTTTTAACTAGTACTGGCATGATATATCGCGATACAACTTACCACGTTTTCTTAAATTTTATGCCGTTACTTCTTATCACGTATTTTATCGTGACCCTTGTATCGGCATGATTGGCGATACCCAGCACTAGTTTGAACGTGGTATTAAAGTTGAACTTATATCTGAGTACTTTGTTTTCTTGTAATACAGTATATGTTATTTATTGTAGCAAATTATAATAAAGGAAGCAGGATTATTTGAGTTTAGAAAGACGGATGTGACGCCTGTGTTGTTGATATTAGATAGAAGAGATGATGCTGTTAGTCCACTGTTAAATCAGGTACTGTTTATACTTTCTCTTTCACACTTTCTCAGCTGTGATCTCTGAGTAAAAAGTGAAATAATGCAAGAAAAAAAAGTATTTTTGTTTCCAAAAACCATACTTGAGAAACTTTGCGATGTATGCCCACATGAAGATATGATTATGATTAATGTGATATCCGAAATAACCAATATCGTCCAGCTCTACAATGGAGCACATTTCAATTCGTGATAAAATCTTCTGATTATATTGATGTATATGACTTTTTATAGATTTAACCTATTATGATATACCTACTGTTAATGATGGATTCATGTATTTTTTATGATTTTTCAGTGGACATATCAAGCTATGGTACATGAACTACTGGGTATAGAGAATTCTAAGATCAATTTATCTAATGTACCCAACATATCAAAAGATTTAAAAGAAGTTTTACTGTCAGCTGAACATGATGAATTCTATGCTGAGGTAATATAAATTTTTTTTTCCATCAAGATTGTCTTTTGTAATTGACAGGAACTCATTTGATAATGTCGACACATAAAATCTAATTATGTGGGCTGGAAATTTTTTCAATTCCATTATTTGGAAAAATGGTATTTGAGATCATTTAACATTAGTGTTTTATAGGACTATTTTGATGATATTAACCCAGGACATGTTTTCAAAAGATTAGTGCAAAAATGATGGAAGAATTCTCTTTCAGAAGTTGGAGAAAAAAAGACAATGTGGTCCAGTTCTATCATAGAAAATAATCATTTAAAATTTGCTTACATCTATATCTATTTGATTGTAACCGAAAGAATTCATTTTCTAATATTCCAGAATATGTATTTAAATTTTGGAGAAATGGGCACCAATATACAGAAACTGATGGATGAGTTTCAGAAAACATCAAAAAATCACACCAAAGTTGAATCAATACAGGACATGAAGGTCAGTATCTAGTTATCTGAATAAACTGATATCTAGCCAATATCTAATATCCAATATCTGGCCATGGCCTTGGAGAAAGGTGTTGAGACAATACATTTCAACTATCATCCCTTATGTATCGTTATATAAAAGAGAAGAAAAAACAGAAAGGAAAAAAGGAACTATATTTTACAAGGAAAACAACTTATGTTCAAGAGGATCCTTTTTACCAGTTGCTCCTTGGCTAAACCTCTTGGTATTAATCTTTCCCAAATTATCCATGTCCATTTGAAGCCAGGTTGACTGGAATAATCTTGAAAGATGACTTACTTAAGGTCACCAGAATTTCCGACAATTTTGAAAATGATTATTTCTTGAAGTAGTTGACTTTGTAATTGTATGAACACCCATTAGTTAATATAACAGTAGGATATCTTGATTGTTTTTATGTTGATGATTGTTATCTGATTATGTGCTTTGGGTTTGGATTGTCTTAAAGGCAAAATTTATCATATCTACCTTGAAATGATATTAAGAAACCTTCTCTTCAATTACTTAGTCGGTATTACAAACTTAACACAACACATTTCACTGATAGTTATCTACTTGTTTGATGTTCTATACCGAGTTATAAGATCCAACTTTACAATTTACAAGATATCAAATTATTTTAGTTTATCAGAATATCTGTATTTATATTTGTAGAATTTTATAGAGAATTATCCCCAGTTTAAGAAGATGTCTGGTACTGTATCAAAACATGTTACAGTTGTATCGGAACTGTCTAGACAAGTTGGTTTGTATTACTTACAAGATGTATCAGAATTAGAACAAGAAATAGCCTGTCATAATGACCACTCGGCACAGCTACAGGTACAGAGTTTCTTATTTCATTAAAGATGGGTTCCCTTATTTTTATTTATGAAAATGAAAATGCTAATACTTATATGAATAGAAAGTATATGTGTTCTAATAACTTGGAAAAATAACAGTTTGTGTCACATGAGTATAGTAATTCATAATTTGCTAAATTAGAAGAGAAATACCAGCAGAATTCCAATGAGTGACCGATCAAGAAAGGTCAAAGGATTTTTTTTTTTCGTTTATCCAGACTATGCATACAGATACATTTGTAATTGGTTAAAACTCTTAATTACTTGCAATAAGAACATAACGATATGATTAAGAATACATGATAATTCATAAGAAACACCAATTAAGCAAATAGTTAGCTTAATTTGACACTAAAATAAGGAAACCAATCTTTAAATGGTATTCATATTTTCTCTATTCTAATAATCATCGTTCAGAATAATCTTTTCTACTATATTGAAACCCATCTTTAAGTCATCTAATTAATATTATTTTGTATAACCAGTTGATAGAGCTGACTTTCTGATCTGATATTACAATGAATACTGAAATATATATTAAGAGGGCAGTACCCAATGTTTTTCAGTGTCAAATAGTAATTGAACAAATTGTCAGATTTTCTTTCAGGAATGTGTTATTATACAGATAGCTTAAAAAAATGACAATTTGAAAAAACAACCTGGAACCTAATTATTGACTGAATGTTGGTAACTTAGGATTCTCAGTAATACCCAGCACTAATTCTGAGGTGTATTAAACTAGTTCTAGAGTCATGTTTTAACATCATAGTGATTCTAAGACGTCCTTGATGTTGTCTATTTTATAGAGAATAAAAAGTTTTTTTACCAATGATAAAATTCGACCGAAAGATTTATTGAGGTTGGTTATGTTATATGCCCTACGTTATGAGACACATACCAATAACGACCTAGCTGGATTAGTGGATTCGTTAAAACGTCGCGGAGTTTCAGAGGATAAAAGATCGGTAAGTTAATATATTTAAGAGAGTTTGTAATATATATTGTTCTATTGCTATAGAAAATCTTTCATTATAAATACCCCTAACCGCACGTCTTTAAACAAATATTCCAAACTTGTCTCAAAGTGTAGTAATAAGTTCTACTGGTCAAACATGAGTAGTGACACAGGCTGAATATAAGTAGGTTGTGGGTTATCTGATGATCTCTACTCACCAGACTTCAGTAGGGACACAGGTAAAAATAGGTTAGTTGTAGGAAGATCGCACAACGTGAGACTCTTGAGTAAGAACATGTTTTAGGTTCTGTTTTAATATTTCTTCGTTGAACTGTTGTACAAGCTACTTAACACTCCTGTCCTAAATGTCCATATAGCTTATTATAAATTAAGTAATTTTATTGTAGAAGTACTGAGTGTATAGATATATCTTGATTTGTCCAGTGCTTTTAAGACAGTAAGAGTAATTAGCTCAGCAATACTGAATACAATACTGAATACAATACTGAATACAATACTGAATACAATACTGAATACAAAATACAATACTCAATACAATACTCAATAAAATACTCAATACAATACTCAGTAAAAATACTGAATACAATACTCAATACAATACTCAATACAATACTTAATACAATATTGAATACAATACTGAATACAATACTGAATACATTACTGAATACAATACTGAATACAATACTGAATACAATACTCAATACAATACTCAATACAATACTTAATACAATATTGAATACAATACTGAATACAATACTGAATACATTACTGAATACAATACTGAATACAATACTTAATACAATACTTAATACAATACTGAATACAATACTGAATACAATACTAAAATACAATACATAAAATACAATACTAAATACAATACTGAATACAATACTTAATACAATACTAAATATAATACTGAATACAATACTAAATACAATACTGAATACAATTCTAAATACAATACTGAATACAATACTAAATACAATACTAAATACAATACTGAATACAATACTGAATACATTACTGAATACAATACTGAATACAATACTGAATACAATACTAAATACAATACTAAATACAATACTAAATACAATACTGAATACAATACTGAATACAATACTAAATACAATACTTAATACAATACTAAATACAATACTAAATACAATACTGAATACAATACTTAATTCTTAAAAGTTACATGTTGCTGTGGAAGAAGAGGTTGCCAATTTAAATAGCACTATGTAACTGTAGCTCAAATTGGATAAAGATGTCGGTAGCATATGAAAGAAAATACCAGCATTAAGCTTGGAATTAGTCTGACTCTTGACTGATTGAGGAGGCATCAGAACCTGCTATATGCTCTGCAATAATATAGCCTGATATCTTCTTTAGTTAGTTCATGCAGTATTAGAGTATGGAGGTAAAAGAGCTAGAGGAAGTGATTTATTTGGTAATTCTGACCCATCAGCCATTACTAAAAGAATTATGAAAGGACTGAAGGTATGATTTTATTGTTTTAATTTGTACTTAAATTAATAGAAATTATATTCACTGAATACATTTTTTGCAAAAATATCTACTTTTACCATAAAATGCCATATTTTGGTATCAGTTCTATAATATGTCTGTTGTCAAACTGAACCATAAAACTTAGTTTATTATAGATGTGAACAGTTCACTGAATATCTGGATAGTAAAATTCACTAATTGTTTGAGCAATGATCATAATTATTTTCAACTTGTTTCTCTTGATATCGTCATTAAGTAGTTTCATTTCACCAAATATTTTAGCTGCAAATTTGACTGAATCTTATACACTGAAAGATATAAAATGAACTGATGGCACAAGACCATGTGTATAATGTTATAAAATTATTTATAATCTAAGATAATATTTATGTTTTTAGGGTGTAGAGAATGTATACACTCAACATCAACCATTGTTATCCTCTACATTAGATCAGTTAATACGAGGTAAACTGAGGGAGGCTAGTTATCCTTATTTAGGTACTAGTCAACTCAAAGATAGGTGAGTTAATATAACCAGTTTTAATGCAGTCAATATACATCATGTGGGCTAGCTTGACAACAACATGCTGTCATTTATTAACAGTGTCAAAGTATTGGTCAGTTTCTTAAAAAAAACTAATTTGAAATGATTTTAATTTTCACTTGATTACACTTGATTAAACTTGATCTGAACACAATTTGAGTAAGAATTTCATTAGATCATAGATGGTAAATGAAGAAAATGTAAAAGATGAAAAAATTTTTTAGACCATGGATGGTGAAGTCACCCACGGTAAAGCATGAAACTGAACATCTAGTTATACATGCTTATCAAATCTTGGCCAGACTTGTTGATATCAAGACTGTTTAGACTAAAGTACTATTTGTCAAATCAAACAGATGGTGAAACTGTACCTGTAATATAAAGAGGCTCTATTTGATAATAACTGACAATATTTCAGACCACAAGATATAATAGTATTTATGATTGGTGGATGTACGTTTGAAGAATCTAAAGCAGTTCATATGTTAAACCGAAATACACCTGGTGTTAAAATAGTTCTTGGTGGATCCTCAATTCATAATTCTGATAGGTAATATTTTTAATTAATCTCTGCCATTGGATAAGGAATTTTAATTTGAGCCGTTTGGTTTGTTGGTAATGTTTAAATCTATCGTTGAAATCCAAGACAATGTATCCTGTTTTCAGCTGTTTTTATTAGTTCAAGTTAAAAGAATTGTAGACCTGTCATGTTTGTTCTTGAGTTTCAGGAACTACGGACATTTGTTAGAAAATCAGAATGTAACAAATAATAGTGTCTTCTATACACTTAAAGAGGCTAGAAACCTTCTCGAATCCCCTAAAACCTTGATAAAATATGAAAAAACAAATTGCACTATTACATATTTTTCTGCTACAATCACTGATTTTAATTTTTCAGTTTTTTATTGGAGTTATCTCAAGCTACAAGTGGACATCATCGACATCCAGTAAGAACTGGTAGAAGATAAATTGACACCAGTCTGTTAGTTGTTTATTGAATGGCTTCAAATTCTAAATAATCGTATGAAATACATCCTCAGATGCCCTCTATTTCTCTGTTGCATTCTGAACCAGATGAACTTTTATTACATTCTGAACCAAATGAATTTTGACCTTTTATTACATTCTGAACCAGATGAACTTTGACCGTCTACATTCTGAACCAGATGAACTTTGACCTTCTTGTGTATTTAAATAAAGTATTGTTAGTGGTTGATTAAATGGTTTCAAATTTTAAAATATCATGGTTTTTTTTGGACAACTGGCCATTGGTTTTCAATATATCAAAAATGTCTCANATATTAAATAACAAAACACAATTTAATATCAAGAGTCACATGTTTAAATTAATTTACAACATACTATTATAAACAATGAAGTGAGATTATGCTCAAAATTCCCTGTATTTTAATTTGTTTATTATATTATTATTCATTATATTATTATTCATTATATTATTTAATTACTTTAATTGTTATCCCCATCATTTAATTCTGTCACTGAAAGACGAACTTTGTCTAGTCTGCTTTGAGAAAAATGGCATGCACATGAAATTGATTTAATTCAATCGATTTTAATGTGTTTTCATCATCATGGTAACAATGGATAGTGATATTTTATGATAGTTAATCATATCTGTTGAATTCAAAGGTCATTACCATTCAGACCCAGGTACGCATTGTGTGAAACAATCTAGTCATTGCCAAGAGCCTGACCATGGTGTATGAGGCAATCAGCCATTTAAATTGCTTGTATGAGATATACATATTTTGTAGCTTTGACTGTCATTTGTATCTATTGATGACCAGTGAAACATATATTGAAATTGTACCAGTTAAGATTATATTGAAGTAATCTAAATATTGCCTTGCATTTTAGCTTCTAAATGTGAACTTGCATTTTCTAAAATCTACGAACTTGCTCATTCTGTCAAGAAAACTGATTCTTCTATGTTTTTGCTGATAAAACTAAATTGTTTATATTAATGTGAATAATATTTGATTGTACTGTATATGTACTGGTATAAATAAAGAATATCATAAATAATGGTTTTATATTGATAGCACATGAATAGGAGTGAGTTGTATTGATGTCTGCTGGGTGATAAGGTGCTCCGGCTAATTTGTTTAAGTTTTGTTGAGGGCTCTGATCGGCTGTATTTGTTGGCATACAATCCAATCATATCGCTGAATTTACAAACTGTGATTCAAGAAAAGTGGCTCTTTCAGTCAAGGTATAATACATAGTTCATAAAATCTTGACCTCATGAAAATGACATGGGAATAATAAAACACGAAATTTTCAAAACTAATATAATAATTAATAATAATAATAATTTACAAATATATGATTTATTTACATTTTGAAATTAAAGATTTCTAACAATAAATAACAACAACACTTTCATTTATCTTTTTTCTCATTGGTTCAAACAGATGTAGGGGCGGGTCTTTATATCTCATTTCTTATTGGTTAATATCAATGTGGAGGAGGAGCTAGCCTAGAATAGTCTTTACAGCTTGTATGAAAAATCCAACTGAACTTTGGCCACACCTTTGAAAATTAATTCCTTGAAGAGCCTGGATGAATGAAAAATTTCAGTGTCCACAACTCAACAAATTCCGAACCTTTAGGTTGAATTCCCTTAAAATGTCTACTAGGAACCCCTTCCACCTACACCTATGTCAAATATAACAACAACAATCATGCTTTGTCCCAATTCAGTTTGATTTCCTTGTTATTAAATATAATAATTTCTTGGCTATCTTCAAGAAAATGGTAGGCCTAATTTAGGTGTGAAAATTATCAACTGGTACCAATTAACAGCCCTTACATTACATTACAGATGAATGTTGAATTTAGGTAGATTATGGAGAACAGCCTTTTTTTATAGAAAAATAAACATATCAAGTTCAAGAGATGACTATCATACTTTTGGATTGGTCTGTATATTTATATTTATTTTGATCAGCCCTAGCTTCTTCCAGTATCTTAATAAACATATATCAAATAAAACTATAACTATAGCCTACTTAGGGAATGGTTTATAATTTTGGTTTTTCAGAAATGGTTTTGGAAATGAAATAATGGAGTTATCACTCCTGTTTAAAATATCAGAATGATCCTATCAGTACCACCTCTCTTTTCTCCAGTAGGGAAATATTACATGTATAAAGTAAAGGAAAACTATATTTCTGGAATGGTTTATAAATTTGATATTTCTAAAATGGTTTTTGAAATGAAATAATGGAGTTAACATTTCTCTTTTCTGCTCCCGATTGCTGGTGTAAAGTTTCAGAAGGTCCTATCAATACAACCTCTCTTCTTTCTCAAGCAGGAAATAAAACATTTACCGCTATGATGACTATATTTTGGAATGTTTTTTTAGTGGATTTTAAAGTATTGGAAATCAAATTTAGTTTATGAACTTTTCTACTCCTGTTTGTGTAAAGTATTGAAAAAAATTTAATGAATGGAGTTTTACGTCCTACTTTTCTGCACCATGTTGTAAAGTATTGGACCTGATGGTTATAACAGAGTACAATTGTAATTTGGTATGTGCTTTAATATCTCCCTTGTTACTATTAATAGATCACCTGACATCACAGACACAAATTCTACATCCTTGGAATGACATTAAATAAATAATTCAAAGAAAAAAATAAACGGCACAACAATTTTTGAACAATCACAACCCATTTTCCTATCCTGTATACTTCATATCACAGTTGCATGTCGTCCACTTGTTTGAAACATGCTATAGGGATGTCATTCAAAACTGACTATAACCCACTTGTTTGAAATAAGCTATAGGAATGTCATTTAAAACTGACTATAACCCGCTTGTTTGAAACAAGCTATAGGAATGTCATTTAAAACTGACTATAACCCACTTGTTTGAAACAAGTTATAGGAATGTCATTTAAAACTGACTAGGACTATAACCCATTCCAAGAGGCTTATAACAACTTTCAAACCTAGATGAAATAACTTGGATGCCCTATGAAAATTGGACCTTAAATTTAAATTTTAAGGAGCCTAGCACTTCACAGTCATTGTCCAATACAACATACACTAAGATGGCTGCCACCAGCCACAATATCCAACCCAATCTTGACCTACATGTCAATCTGAGTCAGATGGCAAGATGTAATTGTAAAACTAAAATGGTTGCCAATTTCAAGATGGTGCAGAAACAACAGAAAGACGTGATTGCTTTGGTTCGATTTCTAGTGAATGTTTATACGTCTGCTCCTCATCCAGCAGTCGACTGGGATCTAATAAATAACTCGTTACCTGAAAATAACAATTACAAAAACTTCAATATGTTGTTAAACTGATATGGAATGGAATTTTCCACAATGAAGTCTTGTCGAACAAAGCATGCAACCAAATTTTGCGGCAAAATAACAATTTAAGGGGCCTTCACATCACAGCCATCATCAGTTCGGTATGGTTTCAAAATGGTCATAAGTTTCCTACACAACTGTCATGCAACTGAGTTTTGAGTTGCCTTTGTAACTCATGGTCATGAGTCATGGTGTGAGGGCACCTTTGATCAGTAAAACTGTGTGGTTTCTATGAGAACCAACCCGTTATCCACCCTTCCTGCCTAGTGATAACTTAACTTACCCTTGGATGGTGTTCAATACGATATGATGTTTGTTGAAATAAACGAATTTCTCTTATAACATGAGCAATCTGAAAAGAAATTTTAAAAATATTGGCAACAAATAAGACAAACTCTGTACATTTTATAAAAAGATATTAAAAATATTCCAAAAACCTAGCAATTGTATCTCAGACAAGAAGCATTTTAGTGCTAGACACTATTTGTCTTTGTAAAGTATCTAACATTAGGTGAATGATGTCATTTTTGAATTTTCTTTAAACTCTACTCCTGAACTTGGACAGAATTTGTTCCAATGGCCAACATCTAAGTTTTAATACACCACAATCCTATTTTTTTATTAGATAGAGCATTGGTTCCAAATACGCCATGATGACATTGTCCTGTCTAACATCTATTAACGGGACAATACAATGATGATATGATAGGTTAACTAATTGATCCAGGGATTATGAAAAGCTATCCATGAATTCATAATGTAACACATTCACAACTTGTACATCTGAATGAGAATATACTTAAGAAGTTTTTAGTCTTAAAAATAATAAGAATGTTGAGAAGCTTGGTCAAGCCAACTTAAGATACCAGGATTGGTATTCTCGAAACAATCTTAGCGCTAGGATGTCCAAAAACTGTATTAGATATTAAGACCATAGGATGTCTTAACACTAAGATCGTTTTGAGAATACAGGGCCAGGATCATAATTTAACTCACCATTCGCATTTTAGAGAAATTGACCAAGCCTTCATCAGTAAAATTTGGTGTGCCTTCTTCTATAAATGATAAATCTGTTAAATACATTCCTAGATATGGTATACATGGTGGATCACATCTATAATTAGAAAATATTTCATTGTTATATTCACGGGATATATATCTCTTTTACTACAATTATTTAAAGCGAAATGAAATGAATGGAGTTTTACGTCCTACTCTTCTGCACCTTGTGGGCTAATGAAGACGGGCAACGCCATGCAGGGTGCCATGAGGGAAATTTTGCCAGGACAGCGGCATTAGCATGCTCTTTTTCGATTTCCAACTGGCGAGGGATCTACAACGTGCACAGCCTGTAGCACACGAGGCCTCGGTTTATTGTCCCATCCGAACGACTAGACGGTTTTTCCATGTCAGCCCCTCTTACCTGCATCACAGGGGGAAACCGGGTTGAAAAATCCGAAGGTATTATCTCGACCTATGCCGGGATTGAACCTGGACCTTCAGGTTAGCGAGCAAGCGTCTAACTCACTGAGCCACCGGGGCTCCCCAATTATTTAAAGTACAGACTAAAGACTTCATTAAGCTCAACAACAACTTGCTGTCAAAAGCAAGACAGGACATAATATCAACATGTGCTTAACAACTTAACATGGCCCAGACCAAAATTTATTAAAAGTGATAAATGTACATTCGATAAATCAAGATAAATTTTGATCATAAAATAGTTTGTGATACAACCAGCAACAATCAAATACATGTCTATAAAATTTATACAAAGCTTTATTATACCCACCAATTCATTATTTTGAATAATAAATTAAAGTAGAGGTCAATAACCAATCAATATATTCCTACCTGTGTAATGCATCTCTCATATTTTTAAATCTTCCTTCAGAGGAAACTAATGTTTGTAACTTCTCAATCATCTGTTTGGTCTATAATATATTAATACATATATGTGAGGCATTATTAACCTAAAACAGTCAAATATAAAAAACATAATTTGTATATCATATAAGCTTACCTAATTCAATAGCCAAGAACCAAAACAGTTTAATATTCATTTTGGGCTAGTCTTATTTTTAGTAAAGGCAAATATGGTTATCAACTGGAAATCAAAGGTAATAATTTTTACACCAAAATAATTTGGTCGTACCTGTTTGGAAAGCTTCTCCCATGTTTTCTTCAACCTGTAGACTGAACTGTTGACGAAGGCAGCACAGATCTGTAATACTCCATTATAATTGTGCATACAACGACAGATATCAGCAATGGCTGCCCATTTCTCTATACAGGCTACCCGATCTAACTGGGTCTGTCTACCAACAATTTCTGATACAACCAGTCGACTCACCTAGTAAAATATAAAAAAATAAGGTATTAAAAACAGAGTATTGGCATTTTTCCACCAAATTTCAGTTTTCAATTTCAATTTCAGTCAAGTTGGTAGACTTATTTACAAATTTGATCAAAAACTGTTATTTGTTTTTGAGATGTACATTGAATATATTATTTTGATGAAATAATTTGGGATTGTGTATTTACCTCATTAAATCGTTTACTAACTAGAAGTACATGTGGTGCTCTAGTAGCTTTATCTCCTTTCATCCACGCTTGACTCAGTAATTCCCTAGGATAAACAATAGAAAATATTAATAGAGGAGTACAATTTGAATGTCATTTAGAAGCTGAGAGCACATATAACATATCATTTCATCTGATGACAACATGTGTAAATTGTGTTGAAATGTTATGTAATTTGTTATATGTGTGTGTGTTATATTACTAATGGATTGAAAAAGGAATTATCTTCCTGTTTGCCTATTAAAGGAACCGATGTGCCATTTTTTCTGACCAAGCAAACTTCAGTCTCAGAGACGCCAATCAGTAATAGTGTCCACAGTTCACATATCCATGTGTGTCCAGAATTATCCATGTCTGAATGTTAAAATGACGAAATACTGCATCCCTTCCATTAAGATAAAAACCATGACAGAGACGTATATATTATTGACATAATAACAGAGATTAACACCTTCTGAACAACTACATGCTTCTTATTAATATGTCATTTAAACTGCATTGTTGACATGGAGACGAGTCAGCAAAGGGACCATCGAGTATTCTGGTACCACAGCTTCCTACAGTAATCAAGAGGTATTCAAAAAAGGCGGAAAAAATTTCATAATAACTTAAACTATTTCTGAATCAATCCTCCAGAAACAAAGTCATATACACCAAGCTATCACTGCTCCCTGCAAGAAATATCAAATTAATTCAGAAATATTACTTACTCGCTCCTGATAGACATGAATATTTGATGATCTAGATAAGTCAATTGTTCTGCTATATCTAGAGCTGACAGTGAGTCAAAATTATCTTTTGATGGTGTCTAAAATAAAAAAAGAAGATTTCTTAACAATCTCATGAATCCAGTGTCATCACAATTGAATGCATACTGCTGTCTCTATCATCAAGATGTCATATCAAGCTCTTGTTGTATGTTTCTCATAAATATTTCAAGATAACAGAAGTATTTGATATCTATCATTTATGTGAAGGTTTTTACTCACTTTTTACACCACACACATCAATACCAAAAGATCTTTCTCAGGATTTTTTTTTAGAACAAGACAATTGCCTTGCAGGGACAAGTAAAGTAACTACACTTTGAACTATCTTATTTCCCCTTGAGAATATTATTGCAGTGTGCACAGACAATCATTGAAAATACTACTGACCCTATGAGTAAGCAACCAGCTGAGATATACCTGACCCTGAGTATCACTTACTGAAGTGTGCTGTAAGAGTTTTTCCAGGTCCACTTTCTTATTGTCTGAGGTATCTTTAGTAATAGTACGCAGTATAGAGGCTGCAGCTTTATGTTCTGCTGGTAGTAGATTGGTATTACACACCATTTCCTCCAGTAGATCTATTACAGCAGACTTTAATACCAGGTTTAAATCAAAGTCCTGTAGGAGATATAATACATGGTTAGGGTTATCTTAAGGGGGCTTTGAACCTAAAGCACCTAATTGCCTAAAAGACGACAATCTAACTTGCTATAGACTGAACTATTGAAGGTAAATCAAGTGAAATATCCTACTCTGAACATGAATTGATCTAATGAATAGAAATGAAAATTTCAAACCTACAATTTTCTAATTAAACAACTGGGGATTGAGTATTAAGTCTTGCAGCTTTTCCGAAACAAGAAAATGACCACTAACATGAAATATTGAATTGAAGAATATCTTGGTCTAATTTAACATTATCAAGGATGATGATTGTGCTCATGGTATGGACTATTTTTTGTTTTTATCCAACTCTCTATGTCCATTGAATTCAAAGTTTGCGAACATCAGAGTAAAAAGTGGCAATTGAAAAAAACAAATTGTGTACGTCTAAATAAAGCTCACAACAATGACACTTGATAACAATAATACAAACAACACTTAAAACTGATAATTTCAGCATTTTTTTGAATGTCTTATTTGTGGTTGTTTTTATCAATTTTCAAAAACTTTCCAAAAATTAAGAAATGCATCACCTCTGGGAATTTGACAGTCCAATTTTTGAGAATGTTAATTGCTCTCATGGTAGCAGCAGAACCAATATTCTTATTATGACCATTCTGAGTAGAGTGAGGTGGTTCTGGTATGGTTTTTAATGCTGAACAAAATGCATCAAATACAACATTTATTTAAGAATTAAAATAAAATTTAGCAAGGAATATAATCATCTCATTTAATACTTTTCTCATCTGATAAAACTAAACTCAGACATCTGAAAGCCCATAAAAATGACTAAAATCTTAGCAAAATGGGAAAAAGTGACGATTTATATAATAGTGTAAAGCAGAATTCAAACTGAACATTGTGGTGAGTTAAATATTAAAAATCAGACTAATATATCTGTATATCAATGGGAGACATGATTTTGAACAATTTTTTGGTGCAGACTTCTCCTTTAAAAAGTAGTAGTCCTAGTATCTGACTTATGAATGGCTTTGAAAGGAAAGTTTTTTCTTTTATTTTAACTGAGAAGAGTGCTAAGAACATCTGAAATTCATAGTAATGGGCAGCTAAATTTAAGTTCTATCTGCTGGAAAAGTAAAAATACAGGCCCGGTATTCTCAAAAAATGATCTTAGCACTAGGACGTCCTAAAAACATTATTAGAAATTAAGGCACCAGATCATCCTAGCAAGTTCATTACGAGAATACAGGGACAGATGATTATATCCCTCAAAACATATTGTAACAACATTCAATGTTAAACATAATAATTATTAATTCTGATGACATGGTTATATATTTGTTATACTACAAGTTATTTAGGAATCATATAAACCTTGATCCAAAATATGATTTTAGATTTAAACATTTCAAATTGGACAAGGGTGAGATTCATGGACATGTACAACACGATGGTGATGGTATATTTGTCTTTCAAAACAGTGATTGGTTGCTCTGTATCAGACGTATTTGTTTTTAACCAATCAGATTGTGTAACACAATGATAACCATGGAAACAGATACATCATAAAACAACATAAAGCAACATCAACAACTATGACAGTACAATATCTAGAACGAGGCTATTCAACTGACAAGTTTGTTATTCTGTTAATAATTCTTCATACATCCTAACTCTTATTGATAATTAGCCACAGTTCATAAATTCCCTTGTAAATCTGATTTAAGAAAAACCTGGGAGTTTACACAGATCTTCTTCACGTATTTTAAAATATTTTTAACAGTCTAAAAGCAAAGTTCAAGCTGAATTTGGTCTTGAAAAAATTGTGAAAACCAGACAGGTTATGGAAAAGTTCATGAATCAAGGATTACCCTCTCAATTGAGATCAATGGAAAATACCGAAATTCTCTTCACAATATGAAAATAGATTGATATATTATTGGCCATCAGGAGGTAAGAATTTCTCATAATTAAGCTCAATTAAATGTTTACTGATGAGTTATTTAAAGGATGTAAGAAGATTATCAAAGAATTTAAAAACAAACTTGCTAGTCAGATCAAGGCAGGAAATAAGGTGACCTGACACCCCTATATGTAATTATGAACTATTCCGCACATGCATATCTTCCATCAATATAATGTATTGTTTAGCATGATAGGAAAAGTTCATTCATGAAAAAGGGGTATTTTGTGGCTTGTTAACTTATTTCCAGCCTGGTCTGTGAATGTACCTGTTGATGTTTGGACACCCAATGTTTTAATATATTGAGTACTCTCATGGTAGCCGCTGTACTAATGACTGATTCACGTTTCTTAGCAGGTCTATCTGTACCTTGAGTGGGAGAAAATTTATTTCAATTTGCTAAACATTCTGATCATAATTGATGATAAGAGCAAAAGGAACACAAATAAAATGGATACATTTTGTTACTTGGAAAAAATTTATTCACATTAACTATGAAGCCTCCAGAATACAAGTAAAGGGCTTAGTGTCCAATTTTCAAAAAAATTGTCTCACACATACAACATACCTAGCAAGCAATGCTAATCTGGTCCAGGTCTGGTTGATAAGTATTGCTAGCTGGTTAGCGTTGAATTTATATCTCAAGACAACAAGTATAAAAACTATAATTTTATATAAATATTCAAACTGACCTGGTCCAACACTGAGAAATCTGTTGACGTTTTTAGGGTTAACATCTGGTGAATAGTTGGCTAGTCCTGCTGTAGCAGCAGCAAATGCTGTGGTTGCTGCAGATGAACTTGACCTACATAATAAGGAATATGATAATATGAAATCAATTCTATATTGTTTCATGTGCTCATGGATGTGTAAGCTGGCATGAAGACTGCTTGCAGACTGGGATGGATCCATTGCAATGGCGGCATCAGGCTCCTGGAACTAAGGGCACAAATTTGGGAAGACTGACTTAATTGAGATTTCAAATATGGAAGCCTGAACCTCCTCTTCTGACGCTGGCACTCTTCCATTGTAGTTGTAGTGAAATGTGTTAAATTGTCAAAATGGCCAGGTTGATGAGAAAAGTGAGAGATTATGGCTCATGCAGAGACTTTGTTCTTCTTTAAAAATGTCTCTGCCCCTCGGAGGGTCTATCCATATATAGTGTTAATGCACTGATATCTGACTTTAGGCTTGTTAGCCTTCTGGGTCTAAGTTACCCCAAGATTGGGAATAAAAGACCATATTGTTTAAAAGACAACCACAAAGTATGAAAAATGTAAACAATTTAAGAGTAAGAATGTCAAGAAAATTTACGTCAAAAAACCACTAGTAACTGAAAATATCTAAACTTTGAAAAGAGCAAGCTAAAGACTATGTTCTAATCTACCCATGCAAAGAAAAATCTTGGAGTCAAAGTCATCAAATTAAAATCAAATAAAAGTTGAAATTGAAAAAGGATAAGATTCAAAGAGAATTCCCGAGGGGGGAACCCCAGGTTCAAATCCATCCTGAGAAATAGGAAATAAAAAAACTAACAAACCGTAGACCTTTTACATCACCATGACAACAGTAGAATGCACAAAATACTAGGAAACAACGACAATATCTTACCCATACCTTCTTTTAGATGCTCGCGATGAGGTCACCACTGCACCTGCTTTAGCATGAGGTGGGGAACCTTCAACTTGAGCAAAGCTACCTCTAGGACTAGAGATGTTGATAGATTCGGCTTCAGCACTGCCACGTTTACCTGAAACTGACAGGATTAAACAATTTCATTTCAGTTATAAAAAAAGGGATGAATCCAAATCAATAATCATGCACACCATGTAAAGCTCTAAGGCTAAGTTAAGTTTTGCATCCTTTGAAAAATGAAACAGACTGCCAGATGAAAGATAAATTTTGAAAAGAGAGTGTAGGAAAAGGCATTGTCAAAATGTTTTTCTGTTTCACAGTAAATCTTTGTTGCACTAAGCTTATTACTCTTTAAGAGTTGACTATTCAACTTACATGGTTTTATTTTGATTTGTGGTGCTATGATATTTGGTGAAGAATAACTGTAACTGATAGGAGACGGAGCTCGACGTAGTTTTGGACTAACTGATGGAGATCTAGAACGAGAGGTTTTAGGTGAAGATCCCTGCTTTGGTGATGTGGATCGAAATTTAGGTGAGGGTACACGTATTGGAGATGAAGTTGGCAGAGGTTTGATCACTCGTATTGGACTGCTTGATGGAGATAGAGTTAATGTTTCCAAACTAACTGGTTGTACATCTGACATCTTACAGGGTGTTGATGGACTCCTTGGCCGACCTTTATTACCATTCTGTTTCAAATTAAATTTGATTTTCTTTGGACTACCGAGTGGTGAAGGTATGGGACTAACTTGAGGTGTGCCTGGAGTCAAAGTATCCGAACTTGCAGCAGAACTTAACGTGTAATGACTAGTTCGCATCAACGTCTCGTTAAAATCTGACGGTGCTCCTGATATTATTAACGGAGGTGCCAGTTTGCCCTCAGTGTCACTATCACACGTATCAACAGACGACTCTCCAACATCAAAATCCGATAAAACTACCCCTGAAGATGTGGTAGATGAATCTTCCATGGTAATTGAAGGAACATCAGGTATTTCATGGTCGTAAAGAGTCTCACAAGAAGCTATAGGTGCTAGTTTAGGTTTTGGAGGTATGAGATATGTAGATAATTCTGAACGACTATCATCGCTATCAACAGATTCTCCTCGTTCAACTGAAAAACAAATGGAATAGAGTTGTACAGATGTTAGCCTCTTCCCTGTTCTCTTTGATGTGCCAAGAACATATTATACACGTATATCAATATATACATAAAAAAAAAACACACAAGAAGAATGTGAAACATATTCTATACTATTGTCCAGTCCATGCTCAATCTAGTTTAATGCTAACAGTAATGTATAAGGAAATCTGGAAATAAGAAAATAGACAGATAAATTTCTATCCAGAACAGTCAACATTTTTATCATCTGAATTCTTCATTTCATGTTTTTTTCTGCAGGTTACTACACTTTCCATGGATTTGTCAAAAGCATGAAAAGTTTAATTTTGAAAGAGTCTTTTAACCAGATTTCATCAACCACTAATCTTACTTTTTGTGCCGTGGAAGCCCCCAAGAGGAAGTCTGTCTATAGCTTGAGAATCATTCATACAGCCAGTACTGATACGTCGAAACTTCTCAGCTTGTGGTTTGATAACATACTTAGAATCCACTTCTGGTGGTTCACCAGTAAAATCTGTATGAGGTGGACTCCCTTCTTCAGCATCAGATAAGGATCTGTTATAAAATATATCTAATATTAGAACAGAAACTTTCCTTCTTGCAATTTCTAAATAGTGAGAATTATATTATATTTCACTATGATGAATTAAGAGTGGTTAAACTTCAATATAAAAGGGGATTGTATTTAACTTGACTCAATATTGAGAGGTGAATTTTGTTTGATGAACTTTATTTGATTTTTAAAAAATTTTCCACATGACATAATGCTTTTAGACCATTATATAGATATTTCAACATATACCACTTAAATCAAGGAATATTTCCACTTTAACCCTACAATGTGACTTAATCATGTATATATCTCATCTTCCAAACTGAATATATGTCTAAATATTGACCTTCTACTGTTAATTCCTGCTGTTTTATCACAATTTGCTATATTCATAGTAAGATACAGATTCATCTTGATTGATGAAATTGTTGGAAGTTCTAGATAGACCATATAAAACGTATCTAGATGATCACATTACAGAATATAAGTCACTATCAAAAAACATAACTTACTGTACAGAGCACATACTGGAGTCTATATTAGTAGCTTCAGGGTTTTTATACACACGTTTTAACGCCTCTAACAAAGTTTGACCAGTGGTGAATACACGGTATGTTAATAGGAATGTATTTAAAAAATCGATGCTAAGAAACCTCAAATCAGTTAGTCTATCTAGCAGTCTCTCTACACTAGCATGCCGGATCTACAATACAATTATATAGAGAGAGAATGAATCAACTGCAGTGCCTTTGCTTCCATCTAAGGTAATGAAGCAAAAGAGCATGCTGAAATTTGAAACATAAATACGATATGTCTACAAAAAAAGTTGACACTGTTCGCAGTCTACCCATACCCATTGTCAAAAAGTTTTTGCAAATCAGCCCATAGAATAAAAATATCATAAAACAATAAAAATTAACCGATATCATTTGAAACAAATCAAAGTATTTGCAAATTATCTGCCAAAATCCAGTTTTTTAATCAAATTTTTGAAAATTCATTTAACATGTTGTTAAATGCTGAACATATAGAACTCCATAAAACATAGTACAAATAAACAGGAAATTTTCATAATAATTGATGAATCATGTCCACTGACAATGAAGAGTATTATCTCCCTTTGTGGCATAAAACAATGCAATATCACATGTAACATTTATTTCACAAGCATGGTAGCTTTAATTAATACATTCTAATGAGATTGTTTTAATACATTGCATTCTTTTTAATAATTCTAACAAGAGACCTAGAAAGCAAATGAAAGCAATTTTACTTTACTGTGGTCTAGAAATTGTGTGGTTTTCACCATGATTACCAAATCAGATTATTATCAAATCATTATATTGATTATAAAAGTGAGTTATTTCCCTTGGTAGCAATGTCTCTGATTGCATCAAATTGATACTTTGAATGTTTGGATAATTTGGGCTATTCCTAAATCAAGTTTGAACTATTACCTGTGGAACCTTGCATGAATTGAGAGTTCGACTAAACTTGATATCGACATCATCTCGAAACAGTTTGGGATCTGACCTAAAATTATAATCAAAGATGAAAATAAATACATGTTAGATAGTATCATCTTACGTTGATATTTGTGCACATCTACAATGATTTTGTCTATGGGAATTGTGCTAGTAGTTAGCCGTTATTTCAAATCTTTGTAAAATAAAGTAAAGCTATGTGCATAATATTCCTATTCAACTATATTTATAAATCTTTTTCTGCAGTGACGAGGCTAATACAGGTGGCTATAAAGGAACATAATTATAATATGGTACATTACAGACCACAATTACTTTTGTTTGTAGTGACAATACGACAAATTATAAGCGTTAAAGGCAATATCAATGAAATGCAGCCAAAAACATTTAGTAGACTACACTTTTTAATATTTTAGTGTGAAATCCCAGTTGTCTGAAGATCACAAAGAAAACGCTATATCATGGACAAATAATTCTTCACTGACTCGCGGAACCTTTAAAATCATCCAAACCATGTGCTACCTATAATACTAACAAACTGATGCTGTGCAAGTAATAAAATAGAATTAAATGGTAAAAATAGGAAGAAAGCTATCCCTTCACAGAGTTAGTAGGGGGGGTTATCAAAGGGAGTTAAAGGTTAATGTAATAAAAATGAAATGAGTTTATATTACGCTTAAAATGAACATGCTTGTCACTATCCCATAATATTAAAAGGTCTAAGGTTATCTTATTAGAATAAAGAGTTGGAAAGGCCATACATAATTTCCTTCACAACTTGAATAATACAAGAAATAATTCAAAACTATTCTCTCAGCAAACTTCAAGGTTGGTGCTATCAGTTGAATGTTTTTGTTTAATTTACTATTGGAGGTAAATATCAGAATATGAACTGATAATGTAAATGTTTTCAAGACAATCACAAAAAATACTGCAGAGAATGCAATGAAAATAGACAAGGGAAATTAATGGGTTAGTGACAAGGCAATAAAGAATGAGAATAATTAAAAAAATTTATAAAAAAGGAAGAGGAAAAGAAGAATTATTGGATGATGTTAGGTGACAGCTATATGCTACTACTGGTTAAGGACAAAATAGGCAAAGAATTTAACTACAAGGGGAATAACTCTAGTCTACTAGATGACTCACCAGATCTCACTACTGTGTATGTATCTGTAACATGTTACAAATAATAAATTCCTGAGCAACTATTTACTAATTCCCCCCACAAATTCCTGTGACTATTTTTCTTATTTCCCTAAAAATGCCCATGACATTATAGACTAATTTTCCCTAGAAATTTCAATGTAACTATGTATTTATTCCCCCAGAATGTCCCATGTAACTGTTTACTAATTCCCCCAATAAAATCTCATGTGATTATTTACTAAATTCCCCACAAATTCTAATGGGATAATTTACAAATTTCCTCAAAAAGTCCCATGCTTTTTACTAATTTCCCTACAAATTCATGTGACTACTGACTAATTTTCCACAAAAAATCCCATGTATCTATTAACTGCTTAATAATTCCCTCAATACTTTTAGTATCTATTAAATCTTTCCATGAAGTTCCATTTGACTATTTACTGATCCCCCTTCTCCACAAATTTCCATGTGTTTATTTACTAATTCCTTTGTGATTATTACTAATTCCCTCCCAAATTCCAATGCAATCATTACTGATTTCCCCCACAAAATGATTATCATTCCCCCAACAAATTCCTATGCAATTATTCATTTATTCCCCGCACAAATTTCTGTATGTTTATTTACTAATTCCCCCCATAAGTTACTGGCTATTATTTTCTTATTTCCTCCACAAATTCTTTACTGATTTAAGTCTTCCCCATAAATTTCTCTTTGATCATTTGGAAATGAAAGTAAATCAAATGGTCCAAAATTCACGTGAATTTTAATTAATACATTAAAATTTTCTACTACTTTTGAATTGCTGGGGGTCTAAGTCTTCTTCAACACAGGTCAAGGGAAACAAGGGAAAGAAATACCAAGGAAATGCCAAGAGACCTTTTATTTGCACTGAAAAGGAATGCCTGAAAATTCCAACATAGCACAAAATAGGGAGGAATCCTGAAAGGAGAGGGATCTGATTATCCAATAATCCTGCAAAATTCTTCTTTTGATTTTGCTGCAGTAGGTAAGGTTTTACTGTGAAATTTTTGTTCAAGTTGTGTTTATTTACACCAAACAGAAAGCAAAGGAGTCTGTAGACAAAAATCATATCATCAATATGGCGTCTGAGAATAGCAACTAAATATAACTGGGCCTAGCTCTATATCCTACTGTGGTGAAGAGATAGAGAGAGAGTAGAAATTGAGAGATAAAAGGAATGAATGATGACATACCGTACAGACTGTGGCATTGTGACAGAGGACGATTCACTCATTGAGCTGTTGAGGAGATCACTATACTGTAAATTTTCTATACACTGAAAAATAAAACAGGTGAAAGTCATTCAAAATGTTTTCTAGCCTTAATATTAGTATATAGGATACGGATAACTTCCTTTTGTACCATTTCTTTTTCAATTTCCGTTGTTCCAGAAACACTTGATCAGCTTAAGACTCCTCAGTTGCAAATTCTATCATGGTATGTTCATCAGTGACTAGCTAGAATTTAAATTTGCATCAAAAGGTGGGGGAGGGGACATCGTTTATCGGCGTTACAGATAAACAGTGTGGGAGAACAGGGAGGTTGTCAAGTATTTCTCTGTAAGCTTAGAACAAAACTCTGGTTTTAGGTACAACAGCTGAATTTTTTGAAGGCAAAAGTTCTCTTCCCTTTTGGCCACCATATGGGTTTGATAAGAGATGAAAGGGAGGGGGGGAGATCATGTCAGTCTTTTTACTCACCTGACTGATATCACTACACCACGCAGCCTTTTCATGTAGAGTAGAGGCTACAAGACTGATGGTAATGGGGGGCCCACTTTTAGAATCAATTATAATACGGAAATCTAAACCATTATAATAATCAGCCTTAACATCCTTATCTAACGGAGCTTGCAGTAAATTAGCAGCAGAATTCTGACTTCCAATACTTAGATTTGAATCTAAAGATGATGCTGTAAACAAAAATAAAAAAGGTTTGAATGACAGTGGCGGAGCCAAGTTTACGTCCGAGGGGGGGGGGGGATTTTGCCAGAAAAACTTGCTTTCAGGGCTGTGAGCCGGGGTGAAATATATGCATAAAGAATTATAATTGTTTGTTATGATAATGGGGACTTTCAGTCTGAATCTACCTGCTCCTATCCTAATCTGATGCTGTCAAAAAAATAAATAAAGTGTCTTTAAGGTGAGAAAAAGGTTGGATGCTATATATTATCATGATATTATATTTTTATCGTTTTGATTTAGAATAAAGATATATATCCATTTCCATCTGTCAAGAAAATAGGGAAAATCCAACTTCAATTTTTTCCATGTAATGCACCCTCACTGAACTCAGACTACATTGGCAGCTAGAAATAGGGCCAAGAAATCACACAGTTCTCAAATCTTCGGAGTTTCAAGACAAACTTAATAAAGTATCTAATTAAAAAGTGTGACTTACTTTCCTCATCAAAGAAAAATATATCTGAATTTGGATCTTCTATTAATGTACAATCTATCAATGATATTTTACCGTAGTGCTGAAAAATCAAATAATAAATATCAAATTCCAGAGAAATACAAGAGAATGAAATGGATTTTACAACCCTTTTTCTGATTCTAAATAGGCTGATGAAGACAAAACATTACCATGCAGTGTGCAATGAAGAAAATTCTTCCACGAAAAGAGCATTAGCCTCCTTTTTGTTTCATATCAGGCCACATATTCTCGAAAACGATTTTAGCGCTAGGATGTCCTAGATTCTTATCTTCTAACATTGATTCTAGGAAATCCTAGCGCTATGATCGTTTCGAGAATACATGGCCCGAATTCTACAGTTTCGATCTCAGGCCCTCTGAACTGTTTCACTGATTGAAGCAAGAAAAGATAAAAAAATCTAAATAGGTCGGCTACATCCAGTTGAAATTGTATGACAATAAAATACATACAACAGATATAAGCTTGAAACATCCAAAGTGACAAATAACAACGAATTGCCAAATCAAAGATCACTTGTAGAGCTACTTAATAAAACAGCACTATGTAAACCCAAAATCTGTACAAATGTTAACAAAACACAACTCAGCATGTTTGTGGCAGTCAGTAATCAATGTGTCTGAAGGTATAACAATAACTAGGTGAATACTGAGAACACCTGTCCAATCTGTGATAATCAATTCATAATCCAACCAATGGCAACAGGTGGAAATTTTGTGACAGGAAATTAAAAGCATACATATTACAAATATTATAACTCTAAATGATTAGAGGTTATTTAATTTTGAGAATCGAAGCAGATTTTTATCAAGGGACAGATTTACCATTTTGGGGGGTTGATTTGGGTCTTGATTATATTTAAATAGTAAAAAAAAATACTACTAAAAAATTACAGAAATCACATAATTCCCTTCAAAATTATCTCAAACTAGGAATTTCATTTTCAATTGCTATATATATGCCTTTACTATATATGGCAGAGTTTCAGGAAAAGACAAGTCAACTTTCAAATATGGTTAATACTTGACACATGAATTTGAGGGATAAAATTTCAACAGTGGGCTGTGAACTCTTTTACTGATTATTAGCTTATCTAAAAAAAAATCCCCTATTCTGAGACTAAGGTATGATTGGTCAAACGGATGGCGAATCTGTCCCTTTAATGGGGTCAGTATTAGGACCTATATATCCAACAATCCTATCTAACACTGTAGTAGTAAACTATAGCAAGGTTTAGGTTATCAAAAATCATACATCTTAAACTACATATAAAGTGCTAATAAATGTCTGTTATTGAGAATTTTACAGTTGACCAAGAAAGCCTATTAATCAACATCAATTATAGATTTCAATGATTTTTACAATCCGGGGCATGTCTATTAGTATCTGACCGAGATATTCAGGGCTAGTAATGGTCTGTGTAATAATATATGTAGGTCTATTACTATTTCTTTGGACATTAATTAAGGGACAAGACATATAGAACTGTAGCAAGACAAACAATGACAAATATTACTAACATTGGTTCCTATTTTCAATGACAATCCTGTAAACCATTCCTTTGTGTTGATATATAATCATAATTCCTTTGTCTGAGAGCTAGAGACTATAAAATGATAAAATGATTGATAAAAATGAAGTAAAATTTGACTTTACCTTGGCTAAATGCAGTCGACCATTAGAAGCTCTGTGTGTTAGCAGCATGTGATTAGTGAACAAAAAGACTTGACGTACTATTTCTTTTTTGGACTCCTTAAATGAAGAGCTAAAAGATCCTAGACGCCCTCGATTCGATTTTCCTTTTTCATTGAGCACTTGTAAGAGAGGACCTGAAGAAAAAATAGAATTATCATGTCCTATTATAGAACATACAATATGGCTTGCAATTGACTCCAACACGGAGCATGTGCAGAGATACTAGAGACCTCTACAGTTTTTAAACATTTGTTATGAATTTTACATGAAAATTCTCCTATTTTCTACAATGAGAATGTTTATAAATAAATAATATGAGAGACAATAACCTGAGTATAACACTATATCAATTAAATTACCACTATACCGCTTACAGTGTTAATAATGGTGGAATAAGCAGCAAATACACAAACTAAATAATCAATACTATTCAAGCAGGCAGTCTGGTCAGCCATTGGCTGTAATTACAAGATTTCTTTTAGCATTTAACCTTCCAGTTATATTGACCAATTCCATCGAGTTATTTATAGCAATGTGTGCACGATTCATACAACAATGGAATAGAATGCAAATAGTAAAGACAGGCTATAATAGTTTGAGTTACAACAGTGGATATTGATATTAATTCCACACTAGTTCAGTGTAGAGTTCGATCATTTCTCTATGATATGAGGCAATGTTTAAGCCATCTTGAAACACAGCAGTAAACAAAATCAATATCCTACACGACTGTGAGAATATTGATAGAATGGCATTATCATAATTCTTGAATACAGCCTTCACACTTTACAATAATGTTTACTATGAATATATTACAAAACTTATATTAAAATTCTTCATATATATTAATTTATAACTTATTATATTTCATATACTTTGTTCATTTGAATATTCTTTTTCATATTTTGTAATTATACAAGTATTCTATAATATATTCTAAAACTCTCACAAAAGTTAATTGAGATATTTAAATGTTCTATTATAGATCAGACTATTAGACATTATTTTTTTAATAATTTGCATAAACATATGATATTTTTCAAACAAAAAATGCAAATTTGACTGAAAAATTTCAAAGTAATATTGAAATAATCTATTTTTGTGCAATTAGTTTTCATATATATATATTTTTAAAGAGTAACTTATATTAATGTTATACAAATTCAACTGGATATTATATAGGTAATACATGTATAATTTACTTTACTTATAAATTATTTTCAGTATTTTGCAAATATTCATAACATATTTATACATTGTCACAAAAATTTGATTTGAAATATCTTCATAAAATATTTACACTGAAAAATATTTTTACAATTTATGTAGCCTACATCTACAAAAAAATTAATTGAAATATTTCCATGTAATATGATAAATAATACTTAATTATACTTATTCATTTTATTAAAATATCTTAGAAATTACTCTTAATATATTTAGACAGTAATAAACATTGAATTTAAAATATTTTCATGGTTATTTTTAAATAATATCTTTATTGAATATTTTAAATCATACCCAATATCAAATAATTGGAACAAGTAATTGAATATTTTCATTTAGGCTAATATATGCATAATTCTGATAAATTTTTCTCGCCGCAGTTACATGGATGTAATATATCTATCAATATTCATAAATATCAATTATACCATGTTCAAATTCCATTTGATCTTTTCATTGTATAAATGGATGGGTCTGGTTTAGATGTGCTATAACTAGTTTAAATGCAGTGGTGTATTAAAGGGTTAGGGTTAGTGGGAATGCTGCCATGTTTCTATGAAGCATTGGCTGGACGAAGGGGAGAGAGCGAGGAGGGGTCACAGCAATCTAATTAAAATCAGACCAACCTTTAAATCTGTTTTATTAACTTTTATTGTTAATTTAATGCCTCTTGAACATTCGTCAAATTAACCTTTTGATCTAACTCTCTAGTGCTGTCATTTTGTGATGTGATGTTTATCAGGTTAGGTCAAAAGGTTTATTTGATGAATCTTCAAGAGGGATGTCATTAGACCCTAAATGAAGCAGCTATATTTAGAATTAAAGCAAATAAAAAACCTTAATGAAAGTTTAGTGTAAAACAGGCATTTAAAACTCATTGATAAGGACTATCTGCCCCCTCCTGGCACCCTGTAGAAACATGACTGTCTACCTTTTAGATTGAAAATCAGGGCTTAAGATTCATCTGATGATCAAGGTTTTGAGATATTGAAGTACACACATCTCTGTAGAGCCAGCACAACTTCCAAATGTAATTTCATGCAAGTAATGTATAGTAAATAGAAAAAATCGATTAATTGATGCCAGTCAAAGTTAACGTAATTTTATGCATGTCCTGCATAGTAAAATAATAATAATAATAAACTCTTTAATTTACGTGGGTCAGAATTAGGCTCAATACACAAGGACATGGTCCAGTCTAACATTCAGCCCATATAACATTCAGTCCATAAAAAAAGGAGAAAGAGAAGAGTTTAGCATTTCAAAAATTGATGCCAGTGAAAGTAAATATAATCCATAGAAGTCCTGCATAGTGGAATAGAAAATCAAGCCTATAAAGAATTGATGCCAGTGAAAATGTGCTAATAAGCATGCTCCAATTCCTCTTACTCTACTGACACACATTAAATAATATTAATAAACTCTACTGTAATTTCATGAGTTATTTGCTTGAGCAACCATTTAATTTCATTGTAGAGACTCCATTAATTGGGTTTGATATTCTTTTGTTGTACAAATTTATTTGTAGATGACCTGACATACAGTGGTGGCCCTGGACTTCTAGAATTTAGGTTTTAAATAGATGGCAGACTGTCTTTATGGGAGGACAACTGTCGGGTTGAGATTCCAAATGCCGAATCGCTGTGTAAGCAGCATGGTTTAAGTTCCTATGAATGGTCTCAAACAGAAAATTTTGGAGAAATAGAAATTGATTAAGTGCATTCTGCCACACATTTTGCCACACATTTTGGGCAAAAAGAGTCAAAATTTCATTTTATAATTTCTCAGGAATGAAATGGTACTAAACAAATTTTCTTTTTGCCCTCCCTGTACCCCCACTGTCACTTTACTTATCCAGTTCTTTTGTATAGTGTGCTTTAATTATGAAATGTTTTTGTATGGTGTGCTTTAATTATGGAATGTTTATGTATAGTGTGCTTTAATTATGGAATGTTTTTGTATAGTGAGCTTTAATTATGGAATGTTTTTGTATAGTGTGCTTTAATTATGGAATGTTTTTGTATAGTGTGCTTTAATTATGGAATGTTTTGTATAGTGTGCTTTAATTATGGAATGTTTTTGTATAGTGAGCTTTAATTATGGAATGTTTTTGTATAGTGTGCTTTAATTATGGAATGTTTATGTATAGTGTGCTTTAATTATGGAATGTTTTTGTATAGTGTGCTTTAATTATGAAATGTTTTTGTATAGTGTGCTTTAATTATTGAATGTTTTTGTATAGTGAGCTTTAATTATAGAATGTTTTTGTATAGTGTGCTTTAATTATGAAATGTTTTTGTATAGTGAGCTTTAATTATGAAATGTTTTTGTATAGTGAGCTTTAATTATGAAATGTTTTTGTATAGTGTGCTTTAATTATGAAATGTTTTTGTATAGTGAGCTTTAATTATTGAATGTTTTTGTTTAGTGAGCTTTAATTATAGAATGTTTTTGTATAGTGTGCTTTAATTATGGAATGTTTTTGTATAGTGTGCTTTAATTATGAAATGTTTTTGTATAGTGAGCTTTAATTATGGAATGTTTTTGTATAGTGTGCTTTAATTATGAAATGTTTTTGTATGGTGTGCTTTAATTATGGAATGTTTTTGTATAGTGTGCTTTAATTATGAAATGTTTTTGTATGGTGTGCTTTAATTATGGAATGTTTTTGTATAGTGAGCTTTAATTATGAAATGTTTTTGTATAGTGAGCTTTAATTATGAAATGTTTTTGTATAGTGTGCTTTAATTATGAAATGTTTTTGTATGGTGTGCTTTAATTATGGAATGTTTTTGTATAGTGTGCTTTAATTATGAAATGTTTTTGAATAGTGTGCTTTAATTATGGAATGTTTATGTATAGTGAGCTTTAATTATGGAATGTTTATGTATAGTGAGCTTTAATTATGAAATGTTTTTGTATAGTGAGCTTTAATTATGAAATGTTTTTGTATAGTGTGCTTTAATTATGGAATGTTTTTGTATGGTGTGCTTTAATTATGGAATGTTTTTGTATAGTGTGCATTAATTATAGAATGTTTTTGTAACAGGGTAGTGAAATATGAATTAGGTACATCAGTTGACAAAGAAAATATTTTGAAAGTAAATATCCTTTTTGTATTGGCATCTAAAAGAAATGAGTTTCATATTCTACTTTTCTGTACCATAGTAGGCAACACCATGTAGTATGCAATAAGGGAAATTTGACTAGGACAGTTGCATGAGTTTACTCTTCATGATTTATATCTGATCTTCAGCCTGTAGCATACAGGGCTCGATTTTAATGTTCCTTCTAAATGACTCGCTCCTCCAAACTGCATCACTGACAGACATAAACCAGGTTGAAAATCTGATAGTATTATTTCAACCTTAACCCTGGTCCTTCAGGTTAACCAGCAAGTTTTAGCTCACTGAGCCACCACAGCTCTCTCCTTGCACAAAAAAATGCTGTTAGTTCATCAGCAGATGAAATCCTATGCTGAACATCTCATGAATTGATGCCAGTGAAAATTGAATATAAAAATCCCATGCAAGTACTGCATAGTGATCATAATAATAATAATAATAAACTCTTTAATTTACGTGGGTCAGAATTAGGCTCAATACACAAGGACATGGTCCAGTCTAACATTCAGCCCATACAACATTCAGTCCATAAAAAAAAGAGAAAGAGAAGAGTCAGGTATCTCAAAAATTGATGCCAGTCAAAATAAATGTAACTCTATGCATGTTCTGCATAGTAAAAAGAAGAGTCAAGCATAACAAGAATTAATGCCCGTCAAACAGTAGATGAAATACCATACAAGTACTGCATAGTAAAATAGAAATGTCTAACATCAAGCACTCCAGCTTAGAGAAATAGTGAATAATAAACTTGTAAAAGTATAAGAGATATAATCAATATATGTGACAATTTCTAGTGTAGACAAGAGCTAGCTGATAGTATAGATAGAATAATAGAATCCAGACCTTCAGATCACGACTGACTAAAATAGAACTCCACTAGCTATTTTAAGCTTCATATTGATTATTATCTTACACTCTGTAGTCTCCTATATCTCATTATAATATTGACTTTTAAATAATACATTATCAACAACAACAACAACATGAGCACTACTGATAGCATTGCAGTCATGGTAATGTATGCTAACATTGTCCCTCCTTAATGTTAATGGTAACATACACCAACAGTGCTGATCTCTAATTGCAATGGTAATGTTTGTCACCAACTTTACTGCTGATAGTAGGTATTTACAAGGATGCACTATCATATATTAAAAAGAAAATGGATCCTCACTAATACTTATATCAATGCAGCAATGGTAATGTATGCCAACATAGCTGCTCTCTTTTGATAATGATCATGTATGCTCAGGTTGTGTGTCTAATTCTAATGTTAATGTATGCCATGCCCCTCTACTGGTAATGATGTACCATTTATAAGCAAAGATGCACCATCAAGTTATAAGAAGGAATAAATAGTATAAATAATAGTGTAGCAATGGTAATGCATGCCAACATGGCTGTTATCTATAAGCAATGATAATGTGTGACATTGACTATTTACGTGTAATAGAAATTTGACATTGAATATTTTCCAATACTATCACATCAGAAAGAAAAAAGAACTCAATTTTGAATCGACCAATTGAACCAATCAGCATTAACTACACATATTTCCGACTGGAAGACGCTGTAGAAAAAAAAAGTAGCGATATTTTCATTTCTCATTACTGTGATTTTGCATTTTGCTTTAATGATTATAATCCATAATTAGCATGTAACAATCGGAGAAGCACACATACAAAGTTAATTTTTATATTTCTGATCGAAAATTCGTCACCATAAATAAAACCTTCTGCGCATGTCTGTATTCTCGGAATTCCTTTTCCAGACGCTATGAAGCCTTTCACGAGAAAATACAGGCCTCGTATCAATTATAATAGGAAACTTCAAATTTGATGTTTTAAACAATTCCCTGGTGGCCAGGTAATTTTATAGAAACTATATAAAGGGTTTAGATATAGTTTCACGCATAATTAGCGTAATTCTTCACGTTAAAAATAAACCGGTTTAGCCCTTTAATATCATTGTAGCTGCCTATTTATAATGTTATTATGTCAGATTATTACTGTCAATTTGCAATGGTAATGTACACCAGCATCGTAGCTGTAAACTAAGCTACAGAGCGAGCATCTATCATGTAAGTTTTTTGTTGCTAGTGTGAAAGAAACCTGACATCCAATTGATTTGCTATCATAAGACTAGAGGATAACTAGTATAACACAATATAGTTAACTTGTATTATATTATATCTATTGTCTTTTCAGTTGACTGTTTGTTTGTTTGTTTGTTTTAAAGTGGATGTGGATATCATTCTTATTTAAAGATGTATTGTCAAACCTAGATGCATGTGGTGTCTGTTTCACTAAGACTTAACTAAGGATGATTTTCAGTCAATTTCTTAATCACTTAAATTGTTTTAAATGTAGCTTTCAGAATTCTAAAACTGTGTGAAACAAGCCTCAGTATTCAGACAGAATCTTAAGCTCCTTTTATATTTGGTTTTGATGAAGTGTTCTTAGTATGGACAGGATAGAAAAAAATGAACATAAAAACATTGCTGACAGGTGGGAAGAGTAATCAGGAGACCAGATTGTTTTAGTGTCTGATTTAAGTGAACTTATTTAAGGATTGTAAGCTGTGTATTGAGCTGTGTAGTGAACTGTTTAATGAACTGATACAAAAATGTACCCATTTACATTCCAGTAAAACCAAGTGGACTGAGAACAGTTCTTCAATTGAAATGTAAATGGAAATTATTTTTAGTATGCTTATCTGTGGAACTCTTACTAAAGAAGATAAGATCAGTCTTGTAATCAGCCAAATATACAACAGCACTGAATATTGTCAAAATTCCATGGGAAAAGACGAAGGTCACTTTTTAGACATGCATAGTAAACCAGAACAGTGACTGTTAACAAATACACTATCGAGTTTGTTCTAAAAACCATTAAGAGACCACCTCCTGAAGGTGCACCAGAATTGAAATGGTGCTCAAAATTGTTAAACTTTTACATTACACTAATTCATCTGTTCCGTTCTGAGAATCCTTGTAAGAAATGATATTCTTTGTAATGTAAGATGGTTTTAAATAAGTAAAGAAGAGAAAAAAAGACAGGTAAATTGTTCTTACCTTGTCTAACGAATGTTTGATTAACATCTAATAGAATATCACAACCCTCTACAATCATTCTCTCTATAGCTAGATTCTTTCTGATATTCTCTGTTTCACTGACTTCATCATGCATCACCTACAAACATACAAACAATGGCAATTTACTTTGTATAAATAATTTTTTATTCACATGAGATATGACAGGCTTCTACCTGTATAACATCTCTCCCAGATAGAGAGGGACACCGTCAATTTGTTTATTCTAACATCATCTTATTTTATCAAGATAGAAGAGTTCGATACAAAAATATACCAAATGAACAATATTAGCTATGTGCAAATAGTCATAAAGTTGCTTCATGTTTGTTATGAGGTCATATTACTATGACAATGTATAGAGTAAGAAACAAAAATGATCATTTGAATTGTTCAAATTTAATTTAGGTTTGAAATGCTTCATTTCCTCATAATTCAGTGTAATTCAGTAATAATAGGCCTACTTTGATCATACAGGCAATATCTAAGAATATGACATATGTTGTCTTTATAGAACAATCTAGATACTACAACAGTTATAGTACACAGTAGACTACAGATTGATATCAACGTAGCAAGGGAGAAAACTCCATTTATAGACAAGTCAATACAAATTATTTTGTAGTCTACTGGTACATCACAAGATACATACAAGATATAAAATTAAAACACTGAAGATGCAGATCATTGCTAATCTTGCTGTAACTATTATTGTTCCTGCAGAGTACTCGACACAAACTCATACTTTTATTTGAAAGTTCGAAAAAAAAGCAGGGTCAGTTATATATGTAAAATATAATGTGGGGAACTGTGGTCCAGTTTTATAGAATGGTACACAAACAGTATGTTTTCTTCTTGTTACCTTAGAAAGTGCTTCTATAGGATATCATCTTCTATATTAACACTGAACACCAACAATGATAAGAATACAGTAGCCTACTTGTAGTGAAATTTTGTGGGTTCTGAGACATATATTCTAATAGTCAGATATTACAGTTACTTACCCGAGACAGATCTTCCAGCTTTCCTTTGGCATATTCTAGACTTTTTCTTTCTACATGATCATGGGGTGTATGAGCTAATAATTCATGTAGGGTGATGATGTATCGAGGAATCTGAAAAATTTTGTAACTCTTAATAATATCGACCTTGAGGACAGGCTGTAGATCAATAGGTTAGAGGGCTGGAATTTCATGATGTCATTTGGTATTGCATTTTGACTGACTGCTAGTGTTAGGTTATAAATAAGTTAGAGCATACTATCAATAGGCATAAAATTGTAGTAGTTTGACCATACCTGATGCATAGGATATGTTAAAAATAATTCCAGTGATCTCCCTTCACAAGCTGGTTTCTCTTCGTAACGTTTGAGCAAATTGTTAAATTCTGGTTTCTGTTTGTATTCAGCTAAAACTTGTAGACTATAATGATGGTTTCTTACGTATTCCTGATAAATACTTAACATTGGTAACAACATATCAAATAAATCTCCTAAAATATATCAACATTATCAAATATTTAAAAATATTATAGTCCAACAAAGATATTTCCACACATTGAGCCATATCAAAATACAAATACGATAGAGAACAGTAATTGAAACTATATAATGCATCATTATTAAAATACAACAATAAAATATCATAAACATAGTTAGAATCATTCAGAAACAACAGTTTTTATNGGATATAGACTTCTATTTATTATTGTACACAACGTTTCATTACACACACAGGTAACGTTATCAACACAACGTTTCATTACACACACAGGTAACATTATCAAGTGATCGAGTGATTGATAACGTTACCTGTGTGTGTAATGAAACGTTGTGTACAATAATAAATAGAAGTCTATATCCATAAAAACTGTTGTTTCTTAATGTGCTGTGATACTTCTAAATGTCTAACAAGGATTATAGTAAGAATCATTATAAAACATAAATCAAAATCTTTAAATAAGAAAACATTGGGAAGTAGTCTTGATATTTTTTATAGTTTCACATGTTTTACTCTATACTTTATCGATGTGATCAATTTTTTTGCCTTATCAGTGTGTTCCAAATTGTATTTTAGTTTTCAGTGCGCAAGTTGAGATCTTCCCACATCTAAACTCTTGTTTTTTTTTTTGCATTGGTGTGCTTTTTAGAAAATTACAAGTTTTTTTTTTACTTTGTATCATGCAGATTTTCAGTAGATTATCTCAAGTTAGTATTTGAAGATCTTACCTAACACTAATGTTGGCCAGTTTTCTAATCTCGCTGTTAACCCTTTTAAAAATATTTGATGTAAAAATAACAAAGTTTCACTGAAACAGAAGAAGAAAAAATATTATGTTTAACATAAATTCTGACAGTAGAAAATTCTAATTTCACAGTCACAGGCAACCAATAGAGCTGAATCATGCAATACTAGAAATTATTTTTCTGTATAATGAAATGAAAAAGATCAAAGTTAACTCCTAATAATTAATACGCACTGGCTATTAGTACCGTCAAGATGCGTGTCCTCTATAGCTACGATACGGATAAAATAAAACACAATAGGCGCGCTAGTTTTCTTAAAGTGTGAAGCCGTTTTGAATGTCAAGAATGATATTAAGTGACTTTGTTAGGGTTAGGTAGGGATGGCCATGTTTTTTAATGCACATTTTTGTACCGTCGTGGTGTGAATAGCCAAAGCCTAATTATTAAAAGGAATTTTGACCTCATACTAAACTTGTAGAATGAAGTTCCAGTATGTGAACTGACAAAATGAAGGTGTGAAAAGTTTGACAAAAGTTTCACAGGGATTGCAACTTCAAATGTTAAAATGTTGAAACATTGTATGTAAAAAATCTTGTGTTCAACAAAACACAGTATACTGGTCCAACATAAAATTGTGATTTATTTAAAAATAAAGAATGTGTCCTGGAATTGGATTTCTCTCCCTTTTGTTGCAGGATAGCTCAGCATCAATTATTATCCATGTGTTCAAATGTTATTTTTTTTAAAATATCGTAACATTCTTAACACATATTCACAAGCAAACTGAATTTTGTCCCATGCAAGCCAATTATATCCTTATAAAATATATCTGGACTTCTATTTGTCTCCATCAGCCAAAATCAAGATAACTGATGTGGAAAGGGTTTTTTTAATAATAGCCACTAGCTTAGTGGCATGAGTCTAGTGGCATGAGCTTAGTAGAATGAGCTTAGTAGAATGAGTCTAGTGGCACAAGCTTATTTAGAGGCATGAGCTTAGTGGCACGAGCTTTTTTAGGGACATGAGATTAGTGGCGTGAGCCTAGTGGTGTGAGCCTAGTGGCATGGGCTTAGTAGAATGAGCTTAGTGGCATGAGTTTAGTGGCATGAGCATAGTGGCACAAGCTTATTTAGGGGCATGAGCTTAGTGGCATGAGTTTAGTGGCATGAGCTTAGTGGCATGAGTTTAGTTGCATGAGCCTAGTGGCATGAGTTTAGTGGCATGAGCTTAGTGGCATGAGTTTAGTGGCATGAGCTTAGTGGCATGAGTTTAGTGGCATGAGCTTAGTGGCATGAGTTTAGTGGCATGAGCCTAGTGGCATGAGTTTAGTGGCATGAGCTTAGTGGCATGAGTTTAGTGGCATGAGCTTAGTGGCATGAGTTTAGTGGCTTGAGCCTAGTGGCATGAGTTTAGTGGCATGAGCTTAGTGGCATGAGTTTAGTGGCATGAGCTTAGTGGCATGAGTTTAGTGGCATGAGCTTAGTGGCATGAGTTTAGTGGCATGAGCTTAGTGGCATGAGTTTAGTTGCATGAGCCTAGTGGCATGAGTTTAGTGGCATGAGCTTAGTGGCATGAGTTTAGTGGCATGAGTTTAGTTGCATGAGCCTAGTAACATGAGCCTAGTGGCACAAGCTTTTTTAGGGGCATGAGTCTAGTGGCATGAGCCTAGTGGCATGAGCTTAGTAGAATGAGCTTAGTGGCATGAGCTTAGTGGCATGAGCTTAGTAGAATGAGTCTAGTGGCACAAGCTTATTTAGAGGCATGAGCTTAGTGGCACAGGCTTTTTTAGGGACATGAGATTAGTGGCGTGAGCCTAGTGGTGTGAGCCTAGTGGCATGGGCTTAGTAGAATGAGCTTAGTGGCATGAGCTTAGTGGCATGAGCTTAGTGGCATGAGTTTAGTTGCATGAGCCTAGTAACATGAGCCTAGTGGCACAAGCTTTTTTAGGGGCATGAGCCTAGTGGCATGAGCTTAGTAGAATGAGCTTAGTGGCATGAGCTTAGTGGCAGGCCTAGTGGCATGAGCCTAGTGGCATGAGCTTAGTAGAATGAGCTTAGTGGCATGAGCTTAGTGGCATGAACTTAGTGGCATGAGCCTAGTGGCATGGGCTTAGTGGAATGGGCTTAGTGGAATGAGCCTAGTGGCATGAGCCTAGTGGCATGGGCTTAGTGGCATGAGTTTAGTGGTATGTGTTTAGTGGCATGGACTTAGTGGCATGGACTTAGTGGCATGAGCATAGTGGCACAAGCTTATTTAGGGGCATGAGCTTAGTGGCATGAGCCTAGTGGCATGGGCTTAGTGGCATGAGTTTAGTGCTATGAGCTTAGTGGCATGGGCTTAGTGGAATGAGCCTAGTGGCATGAGCCTAGTGGCATGAGCCTAGTGGCATGAGCTTAGTGGCACGAGTTTAGTGGTATGTGTTTAGTGGCATGGACTTAGTGGCATGGACTTAGTGGCATGAGCATAGTGGCACAAGCTTATTTAGGGGCATGAGCTTAGTGGCATGAGCTTAGTAGAATAAGCTTAGTGGCATGAGCTAAGTAAGCAAAATAGTTAAGACAGAGAATTGGCTAATGGTACTTACCTATTTAAAAATATACTATTAACATCTTCATGAGTAACCGGTGGTTTCTTTGAGCTGGCAGCCATTCGTAATGGGCGTAAAAAACATGTGACTAAACACGATAATTGTCTGTTGTATTCTTCCTCACATTCGACCATATTGAACACGATATTATTTCTTTTTCTCATACTCTCCGCATGTGGACTGCGGATATACAACTCTACGATTTGTTTCCATCTTCTCCGACATAACCAACCCCGGAAAAAACTCTGAACCTAAAGAATTTTAATATATTTGTTTGAGTATGAAAGTTTATAAAACATAAGCAAGATAATTTTAAGGCATACTATTTTAAAATTAAGTAAAGCAGCTGAGTTTAAGGCTTCTCCACAATTACCTTTTGCATCTTCACTTTATACCTTGACTGCAAAGGCCCGCTTTCTTCTTTCACAGTCATCAGCAATTTGATTGGATTGTAAGAGAGCCAATACAGCCATTCAAAGCCTTTGATTTCATGAAAATTAATTTTTACAGTGGCTGTATTTGCTTGCATACAATTCAGTCAAATTCTGCTTTCACATTCTTCCGTGAAACAATGAGGCCATTGCAGTCAAGGTCTAAGATGAAGAAGTAATACTATTGTCAAGCTGTGTTTAAGGGTGTTTTTTTCCAACATTTTTATGTATATCAGGGTTATGAGTTGTGACGTATGCATGAATATTGGAATGATGAGTATTTTTATCTCAGAATTACAATTTGGGGTTGGAGTTCCAATGAAATGATTTCTACTAAGCTGAATGAAGGGATGATGATGTTTAAAATAACATTTCTATTAAACTCAAGTAGTCTAATTTTTCTAAAAACTACAAATAAAAAAATAAAAATCAAAATTCTAAAATGAAACATCTCCATATTGGTCTACCTGATGTTATCACATCCTTAAAAATAACATTGATATAGATTTTATTTTCACATTTTATTCAATTGGTTTTATTGAAGATTTACAAAAGTTTCTGAAGTTTTTTCAGAGTTGGGCTTAAATCTAGTTTTCTCGATTAAAAAATTTTGGTCTGTGTTTATAAATAAATAAATAAGTACCAACGATCCGAACCGCAAAACAAAACCCGAAATCCAAAACAACATTTTGGTGAAATATTGGTAGCAACTAATGAACATTTCACATGAAGAAGTATATCAATCATAGATTGAAAATTGAAAAGGTCATTCATAGAAAATTTAAGCATAACTGATAAATAAAGAGGTAGCTAAATTTGACCAAATATGTCTGCCCTGTTTTGTACACTACAATATTTGGTACTATACATTTTGATTTAATTGAAAGTCCCTTATTATTATCAAAATGTTTCTGGCCATTTTGTAAATATTAAGCACTAAACATTTTGATTTGATTTAAAATTTCATATTATCAAAATATGTCTGCTCCATTTTGTAAATCTTCAACAAAATTTGAATACAAATCATTTTAATGGTTATATCAACAATGGGAAACAGTGAATAATCAGCCAGCTTCACGATACATTGTTTGCTGTCACTAGTGAGGGAAGATGGTGAAGGGCCTGGACAATATACATGCCTGTTTTAAGGACAGAGAGACGACAATTGAAGTCAGTTTGATTGTTAATCAAAGATCAATGTTATTCAACCATTTTAAAGCATCCTTTCTGATTCTGTGATCTTGAAGATTTTTGACTTTTTGTTAAAGAAAATAATGTGTCTCTAAATTGTCTTCATGAAAAATATTTGTGTATTGTCTAAAAATATCATTTGTTTCCAATCAGAAGAAGCAGGATTTAAAGCTTCATTCGTTTTTCAAATTTAATTAATTTATCAACACTTTACAAGTAAAACCATTTTCAAAACTCAACTGATGAAGGAAAAATCAAAGAAGCACTTGAACTAAAATATACCTCACTAAATAATTGAAGACAAGACTACACATTTTTAAAAACAAATGTCAAGAAATTCTTTGATAGGAAAGTTACATGAGTCTATTAGAATAATACAATATGATATTTATTTCATTATGATAGAATTCCTAGCAAGGTTATATCAAATTATAAATACCCCAGTTTCCTACATTTAACTCAACTTCTAGTCATATTCTAACAATATCAGGAACAAAACTCTTGTCATTGTAGGCCTTCACAGGGAAAGAATTGCCTACACAACTGTGTGGCAGTACTCAGTGCCTCACCTAATGATATATAGAAAATCCACTAATTACTCTATGTTCAATTGCTACTTTTTTTTCTTAAATGACTTTGGTTGGGTTTAATTTTTCATACATGAAATATTCTATTTTAAACTTATGGGAATTTTTCCAGAATGATTGGGTGTCAAAGAGTAAAATGTTTATCACAAAATGCTTGTGGACAACCTTGGTGATGTTCTTTATCTGAAAATCTACATTTACTTGTTAAGGCTTGTTAACATGTTTCATGAATTAACTTTTGGGTTTTATTTTTCATACCTTCAATTTTCTATTTTAAACTTGTGTTATTTTTCCGGAATGATTAGGCATCAGTAGGGCCTATTTATCACATAACAGCTTTGGAGACGTTCTACACCTAGAAATCTATAATTACTCATAAAGGCTAAAAAGTGTTACTAAATTAAGAAAAATTTGAAAATCAAGAAATGGTGCTTCAAATCCTATTCTTCCTGATTTCAAATAAATGACATTATTAAACTTATGGGAATTTTTCAGACTGATTAGGCATCAATATATAACACATAACAACTTTTTAATTTGGAAAAGTTCTACACCTAGAAATGTACAATTACTCATAAAGGCTTGGCCTCGTATTTCATCATGACTTAACTTTATTCATCTTTGGGTTTTATTTTTCAAATCTTCAATTTTCTATTTTAAACTTGTGGGAATTTTCCGGAATGATTAGGCATCAGTATTTATCACAACTTTTTTAATTTGGTGTACTTCACCTAGAAATCTACAATTACAGGTAAAGGCTTGGCATCACATTTCAATACCTGACATCATACTATTATGACTGGCAGTCTGGC
Organism: Lottia gigantea; assembly: GCF_000327385.1. NCBI lineage: Eukaryota > Metazoa > Mollusca > Gastropoda > Lottiidae > Lottia > Lottia gigantea. The sequence goes on from NW_008706746.1 coordinate 8,044,371, forward strand.
ATCCATTAAACTAAAATCACATCGGAGACATACCATGCCTGGAGCTGAAATTTATCTGCAATTCTTTCTTGTTGTAAAAATCAATAAAATCATACTAGAATCTAAATCTAGAAAAGATGCTTTTAAATGAAACATAGTGTATTATACTTTACCAAACGTGTTGTAAAAACAAACTACCATGCGGATGAATGTGATGAACAAAAAAACGTGCGTATCCATAGAAACGTTTTAGAATAGAAAAGCAAGTTTTTGTTACCTTTTTTACCTTTTTGATTTTACGTATTTCATCTGTCTCTTCATCTACAGTGTGATTTGAGCAAATTTGATTTTTAAATTTTTGAAGCTGGAAATTGAAAAAAATAGATTTAATGAGATGGAGTTGCTAGAAAATGGATAATAAATAACTGGTTCCAGATGTCACAAGATAGCAAGAAATGCGGCTAATGAAGACAGTAATACAGTAGTGTGCAATTTCTAACTGTGGAATATGTCAATATACCTCTTAAAAAATCAGACGTTTATTTTTCCAGATGAATACTTGCTCTCAAAAATATTTCTGCAGAACTGTTAAGGATTTTTTAACTACGCATTTGACATTGATTTCTGTATTCATGTAAACAAGATGCTTTTTCCCTCTAACTAATCCCCGACCCCTGCTTTTAAGCTAAGCACTGATGTAGGCCTACAGATTGCAGATGAACCATTTGTGGAGGAAACCATGAACATAGAATGAGGAGAAATGATGAGAGAGATGCTTGCATACACATTAGACGAGTAAAGGCGCCTCATTTTTGATACATTGAAAGCGAGGCTCATAACGCAAATTATGTCATCCATTGACAAGATGGCAATGTCATATGAATGAATAGCCTATGTCTCTAAACACCAGACCAATAGCCAAAAAATGGGCATGAAACTGCCCTTTCTCAGAATTGTGTATAGGTAAGATTCATGTAAAAGTATCATTAAATAGCTTCAAGAATTCAAAATGTAATGATGTAAAAAATGATTAGTTTTGAGTTGGTGGGATTAGAGAAAGAGGCTTTAAAGACATCAAGGTGACAATTTTACTGTAGTGACCACACTGTTACCTTTGTTTGCGTTATGAGCCTCGTTCTGGATCCAATATGGCCGACAAATAAGAACTATTTGAATAGCCAATGAAGGTCTAAAAGGGAACATGACAAAATTGGAGATTACAAGATCCAAAACAAACTTGCCTCAGCTTTTAATTTTTTAACTTCGATGGTAAATTCGTCAGTTTGTTGAACGTACTGCCATTTGGCCTGTCTCTCACTGTCTAGTATCTGGAGTAGGTGTAGATGTTTCTGTTCTAGCTCCTCTTTCATCTCCACCACCTTACTATAGCTGGCACGTTTAATGGCGTCAATCCAGGCCGTACATTCCGATTCTGAATCACACCGTAAATCATATTGTCTCTGTCCTTCACTTTTATAAGTTATAGTAAAACAATGCTGAAATAGTAAAAGTAACCCATTATTTAAAAAAGTTGGTATAAATTAATCTTTGGTAATGAAACATAATGTAGCTTAGAAAATGAAACATTAAAAAAATTGTGTCTCATTTCATAGATGATATTGATGAAAACCTTATCAATAAATAAATGGGACTATGGTTCTCATTATCCAAATAACTAACTATGTAACATCAAGAATATATATTATCTCTGTCTCTTATGGGAATTTTACTACAGTAGAAATGTGCAATAGTTTTTTTTTGTAGAATTGTTAAGGTTCAAAAATGATATGGAGTGTGCTGTAAAATATCTGTATTTGTTTTTGTTTTATATCAAGTTTTATTTATTTTTTTTTCATAAAATGAAGGTTTTGAATTCAAAATGAGAAAAGGTTAGTTTGTAATAAACTGAGTTTCATATTTAGATTTTAGATACTTAATCTTTCTAATTTATGTAGAATTGTTAAGTTTCAAAAATGATATAGAGTGTGCTATAAAATATCTGTATTTGTTTAAGTTTTATTTGTTTTATGACATCTAGAGTCAAATACTGTGTTGAAATTTTTGAAGGAAAGGATATTATATTTTATGTGCTAATTGCTACTGAAATAAGCTTGTTGTGGGGTTAAACGAACATTTATTAAGATTGGCCTTGATCATTGTGTCTATCAATCTGTCATTTGTATCACATAGACTGAAAGAATAGGCATGGAAGACGGGATCACCTGTATTTTCCGCACATACAAATATAGAAAAAGGGAGATGGGAGGAGCACCTGTATTTATTTCAGCATTGGGATAACAGCAACATTAGGTTTCAAGGAAATTAGAGAAACTGTATTTATAAATCATATAGGTGTAGAAGGAAAATAGGGGAGGGTCACCTGACTCTGGCATTCCTTAGATTCTGATATATTGCAACTTATACCATATAGCCATGGTAAAAAGTCATGTAAAACTATGTTATATTCTGATTATGATTAGACATTAGAACTATGACAGGAAATCTAGAAGAATAATGATAAATGGTAAGTGTCATAACACATGGGAAACTCTCATCATTAAATTCCTCTTGTTATAACTATTCTTCTTATCTCATAATCAAGCCCATTGTACACTGTCTTATTCTTATGGGACTGACGCCAACTTGGCTCAGTAGCTGTACACTGGCTTAAACTTAGGGCACTGGCTATATCTTAGCACAATAGCTGTACACTGGCTTACACTGGCAACTCAGTAGAAAAGTTTAAAGTCCATACAGTTTCCTTAACTAAGTGCATTAGCTCAAACCAGGGTTTGCTTATCTAAGACCACAGTGTACTAGTTCAAGCTTAATGTCATGTATTGAAGACTCAAACTTCAATAACATTTTTCTTCCGTTTTTCTAAATAAAAAAGACTGGATTCTTTTTACATTTTGAAATGTCTTCAGAATATTTAAATATCATTGTCCTTATTAGTTACTTTACAGTTACGCAACATGGACAAAGTTTAATATGATGTTTTATCCAATCATATCTTATCTAATATGACAGTTACTATAATAGAAAGCTATTTTCTACGCTGGAACTAAATAGACTGCATTAACTTTATGCTAACATTTTATCAAATCATTTTGCCATACTTCTGACGAGATTTTGATTAACGGAATAATCATGCTTGTACAGATTTTTATTTTATCAATCATATCTTGTCTGATGTGACAGTAACTTAAATAGAAACGGTTACCGAATGTAGTTTACCAATTTGCAGAGAATATTGATTTAATGGTAATCCAACAAAACAAATTCACAATCTGATCTCAGCTTTTTATTCCCAGACGTGCTGCGTAAAAACATTCATATTTTTTCATATCAGGTGACAAGTTTATGACATTGGTGATAATGGGGTGTCTAGATGAAATAGGTACCAAGAGCATTCTTTATTTATACCAATTACTTTATTACATATAGCATTTTCACAAGATTTAAATCAACAAGGCAAATACACGAGTCTTATCCAATGTTTTGTGGATTAAATAGGTGAAAGTATTAGACAGTGGTGTTTTTAGGAAGAATAAGGTGAGGGGGTCGAGCAGGGGTCATACAATTTTCCAGGGTAGCTACAGGCTATTATTTCTCTATGCAAAATGATAAACAAAATTTGAAAGTGGGGGCCAAAGGAATTATGTGATTTTCGTACATTTCTAGTACTTCTGAAGACCATTTACCAATATTCAAGACTGAAATCAACCCCCAAAATGGCACACCTGTCCCTTTAAGAATACATGAAAATTTTATTAGAAACACCAATTAATTAAACACTTTGAAAAATTTGACACTAAAAAATAAGGAACCCAGAGGGCGGTGCCTAACTAAAGTGGCTATATTCAAAATAAAAGCTAATAAAAAGTGGGAACAAAAGTTTGGTTTAATTTTAATTAGACTGCCATTTCATCTCTATAAGAGAATCTGGAGACCTGAGGCAATGATTACAACATAGAGTAATCCTTGATCAATAGTACTATATCTTAACTTGGCAACTTTTATATAACTTCATTTCTTTCTAAAACCTCTTATCTTATTCATACACACTAACAGCAACTTAAAGGCTGACTCCCAATTAGATTTCAGTGATATTTCTAAAACAGTTGCATTACATAACATCTATCAACAGCAACTTAAAGGCTGACTCCCAATTAGATTCAGGTTATGTATTTCAGAACCAAATCAGGATTCTACAAAAGTTTAGTCAAATCAAATTACTATTAAGATTTCAGTGTTCTGATATTTATAAATCAAAATAGGATTGTCAGTGGCATATTTATGCAGTAATTTTTGAACATGCCCCCTAATCCCCTATCTTGGAGATTCTCCTTTCACTTTCCAATTCAAATTCTCATAATCAGTCAATTCAATTTAACAACTTATGTGTGAAGCCAGTAATATAAGAATTGTTTTGGACACAAGTCAAGTTATAAAAAGTGATAGAAACCCAGTACATGTCTGTCTCTTATCTATTCTGAATCCAGTCTAGAAAAAGATTAACAAATCACTGTTAAAAACAGTAACCAGATAATCATTGGCTTAACAGGATGACTAGAATCTCTAGAACATGGACACAGAATACTAATAGAGTGATTAGACTGAGTTTCTCTAGTCTACTGACCGCGTTAATATAGCTAACATAATCATACCAGATAATCACAGTTTGACTCTAAAGAGAATAGCTGAAGCTTGACAATAGACCTTCAAGACATTGGTTATGATATCAGAAATCTTTTCTTGAATCCACAATTTGCAAAAATCCCTTTGATACACAAAATTTTGTCTTACGCTTGAACCTAAGATCTGGACCATCCCTCTAATGCAAATAATCTTTTCGTACTCTTTAGAGTGTTACTAATCTAGGGTTTTCCTAGCAGACGAAAGGCCATGTTGATACTTAAAGGGGCTCCTCAAGATAGAAAAAATTCTGCTTCCAGTGTGTTGATAAATTTTATTTTGCGGCTTTGGATTGTTAGTCCTTATGTTATGATATTTATATAACATAATGTCACACAATGCAGACCTGTAGTTAGTCCAGGGCCAAAATGTTTTAAGGAGGGCCCAACTATAGCGACTCAAAAATGCATTCAAATCATCTAAATTTTTTCTCACAATATATCATATTAGAGGTAATATCCAGCTAAAACACTACATATCACAACAAATACTGTTATTATTAACATGAATTGCCCTCTAATACCTAGCTATAACACCATATATAATACCTAGCTATAACACTATATATAATACCTAGCTATAACACTATATATAATACCTAGCTATAACACTATATATAATACCTAGCTATAACACTATATATAATACCTAGCTATAACACTATATATAATACCTAGCTATAACACTATATATAATACCTAGCTATAACACCATATATAATACCTAGCTATAACACCATATATAATACCTAGCTATACCACTATATATAATACCTAGCTATAACACTATATATAATACCTAGCTATAACACTATATATAATACCTAGCTATAACACTATATATAATACCTAGCTATAACACCATATATAATACCTAGCTATAACACTATATATAATACCTAGCTATAACACTATATATAATACCTAGCTATAACACTATATATAATACCTAGCTATAACACTATATATAATACATAGCTATAACACTATATATAATACCTAGCTATAACACTATATATAATACCTAGCTATAACACTATATATAATACCTAGCTATAACACTATATATAATACCTAGCTATAACACTATATATAATACCAAGCTATAACAC
>NW_008706746.1:8050208-8051087 GCF_000327385.1 Lottia gigantea
TTTGGTAATGTTTAAATCTATCGTTGAAATCCAAGACAATGTATCCTGTTTTCAGCTGTTTTTATTAGTTCAAGTTAAAAGAATTGTAGACCTGTCATGTTTGTTCTTGAGTTTCAGGAACTACGGACATTTGTTAGAAAATCAGAATGTAACAAATAATAGTGTCTTCTATACACTTAAAGAGGCTAGAAACCTTCTCGAATCCCCTAAAACCTTGATAAAATATGAAAAAACAAATTGCACTATTACATATTTTTCTGCTACAATCACTGATTTTAATTTTTCAGTTTTTTATTGGAGTTATCTCAAGCTACAAGTGGACATCATCGACATCCAGTAAGAACTGGTAGAAGATAAATTGACACCAGTCTGTTAGTTGTTTATTGAATGGCTTCAAATTCTAAATAATCGTATGAAATACATCCTCAGATGCCCTCTATTTCTCTGTTGCATTCTGAACCAGATGAACTTTTATTACATTCTGAACCAAATGAATTTTGACCTTTTATTACATTCTGAACCAGATAGTCTTTCTTCTTCTACATTCTGAACCAGATGAACTTTGACCGTCTACATTCTGAACCAGATGAACTTTGACCTTCTTGTGTATTTAAATAAAGTATTGTTAGTGGTTGATTAAATGGTTTCAAATTTTAAAATATCATGGTTTTTTTTGGACAACTGGCCATTGGTTTTCAATATATCAAAAATGTCTCAAATATTAAATAACAAAACACAATTTAATATCAAGAGTCACATGTTTAAATTAATTTACAACATACTATTATAAACAATGAAGTGAGATTATGCTCAAAATTCCCTGTATTTTAATTTGTTTATGCTTTTATACATGTTGGACATATTATTATTCATTATATT